>NC_052523.2:6632592-6934074 GCF_016746395.2 Drosophila simulans
TCTGGCGTATTTAATTCGGAAATATACTCATGTTTGTTTCAATTATTCATTTATATTACGACATTTTGCGCTTAATGGGAGAATCGATAATGGGACTAAAATATTTAAGCTTTTGAGGCACTATACTGGCAATTTAACACCAAATTAATCATGAAATATTTAAAGTTTTTCCTTGAAATTGTCGACATAACATCTGGATTTTATAGGCGATTGACAGGGCTGACTTGTGATAATGTTATTGTGAGTAAGAAATCAAGCAATTCAGTTCATTATTTATTTATATATTTATTGTGAAAAAAGGAGTGCTTCATATATTTATACCAGTTCTGTTTTGGATATATGTATAGGGTTAGATAAGTGTATTCTATTCAACGGTTTTGGTTTAATTACTATGCATCCTTCACATGAGTAATAACTATCAGACCATTCGGTTACGGGGGTCAGCATTGCGCTGACCCCATCTTCAGGTTAAGTGCCTAGCAGGTTAATCAGGTGCATCGTTCTCTAGGGTTCAGACTTTCGGTCCTCATGCTCGGTCAGACTTTCGCGGCGTTTGTGTAAGCATGGGAAGTACAGGCAGCTCTCGTTCATTGCAAAGCGCTCACCATCGGCCAGGGTTTCTGGTAGTTTTCTAAAGTTGATAAAAACAAACATTTATCAGATACTTTAAGCCATCTTTGAGGCACATTGTACACTTACTGGTGAAGAGTTTCGGGAAGGGTCAGGCAGAGTAGAGCACCCAGGAACATTAGAACGCTTATGAAGATCGAGGGCAGGGGCTTGTAGTACTGGGCCAGGTAGATCACATAGAAGGCCAGTGAGCTGGATGCCAATCCAATGACATGGATGTTGGACACCGCCTGTCCTCTCACACTGGTCGGAATGATTTCTGCCGCATACTGGATTTCCGCATCGTAGGAAACGGTGGCTCCAAAGCGACCCAGACCCACCATTAGGGCTAGAAGGATAGCATTCTCTTTGGGATCCAGTACCGCGATCAGGAATCCTGTGGCCGCGGTTATGATGGCTCCCACCAGCAGTGCTCCACATGCCATGCCCTTCCGCCCAATCTTGTTCTGCAGCAGCAAGATGGTGAATCCAGCTGGGAGGTAAACACTGGAGGTGAGTGAGAAGAGCTTGAAGGGCGAGGAGCCCAGCCCTTCCATGTTTCTGTTGATTACGTCGTAGGATAGCGTGATGATGACCCTTAAAAGATGACGTCTTTAATTTGTATCTCATAAAAGCAAAACAGTAGACCTACGATTTAACCAGCAATGTGGTGGTGAAGCGACGCAATCTGGGAGTCTTGAACATTCCGAGGAAAGTATCCATTTGCTTGTTCAGCTTGCTCTCCTCGTTCATCTTCTCGCGATAATGCTTTACGAACTCATCAAACACAGAGTCCTCAACTTGGCGGCCATTAAACTTGGCCACTTTCTTCAGACAGGCCACTGCCTTATCGTACTTCTTCTTGGTCAGCAGCCACTGAGCACTTTCGCAGATCAGGAGGGGGTAAATGAGGACACCAAGGGCTGGAAGTGATGCCAACCAGAGGTAGCGACGCCAGTTGCCAATCCACATGGCGAGCCAGGGCGAGGTCATCAGTCCAAAGCAGTAGAATACAGCCAGGATGATGTTCAGACCAAAGGTGCGGCGCTTGGGACTTAGGTACTCGAAGACTATTGGAAAATAAATCGGTTAGCTTGCAAACAATAGCGACAGAATATCAAATATTACCCAAGATGTACATAAGGTAGTACATGGTGTCCGTGGACAGACCTGACACAAATCTCGAGAAGGCGAACCAGGGTAGCGTGTGCACAAACGAGGTAATAAAGTCACCAGTAGCACCGGATAGAGCCGCCATCAGCATGGCCGGCAATCTTCCAATGTGGTCAGAAAGAAACCCGAAGGAAATGGTGCCCACCACTGAGCCCAGGAAGAAGAAGGATTGACCCACCGCCGGCTGATGGGACTTGTCGCAGACCCACTTCAGTTCAGTGGTTAGACTCTCGTAGCCGTTCTCCCGCTCGAAGATCCAGTCTTGACAGGACTCTTCGGAGGCCACTCCAGTTCCATTGATCACCTCGGAGAGAAGAGTGCAGGAGGAGTGCGAAACGTTGGAGTAAATGGAGCGCAGCTCCGCGGCACCCAAGCCCATTAGGTCATCGTGGGAACACCTAGAGGATCGGAGTAGATTAGTTCAAGTATTATTTATCCGAAAACAAATTATTTGAAAATAGAGTTTTAGGTGACAATACTTTTAAATTAATTATTGAAAGCTGATTACAGACACATTCTAACCAATTAAAATGTAATCAGAATCGGAAACTATCATTGTTTTTACTATAGAATTTAGAATATTTGTAAATTAACTCTTTAATACAATAACTTACCAATGCTCGGGTGTAAAAGTAATAAGGGTCTGTGAGAAATAGTGCAACGAGCTGAGAATGTTCGTGTAGCCGTAGAGAATTAGAATGACAAACTGAAATCTGCCGAAGTTTCCGCACTTCTCAAGCACGCGGTCGAAATCCATGGTGATCTCGAAGAAATCGTACTTGCACTAATCGTACTAATAGTATCTAACTGACTTTATTTTGTTTATGTGGACAGCGCGTTGAATCTTCACAGCAACGAGTCAACTACATTCTGCCTGTACGCGCAGTATTTTGACGCCTACTAGGATCGGCAGCTACCTTATATAGTATAAAGATATAGGCGTTGTCGCTGATTAGGATGGGTAATTAGTAACACCGAGATTGGGCTAGGCAATCTCTCGCTTTTTGGGGTGTGTGCCGATGATAAGATGCAGATGCTGAGGCCAGAGCAAACAGTCTACGGAACAGGTGAACGAACAACCCTATACAGAAGTTATTTGTTTACCTAGCATAAAATTGATGTTTATAATGATTAAATGTGGATCAACATAAACTGTATCAACATGCTGTTCAGTCAAACTTGGCGATACATGACCTTGATTTCTGGATTCCATGTAAATAAGGCTTTTGTGAAATGCGTTTTCCTACGCTTATCAGGCATTTAACTTGGTCAAGTGACGGACTTTCTCGAAAAATTCGGCTTCTTTCTGTTTGTTGACTTTGTCTTAGATTTATGACGGATCAACCGCTGCCGAGCTGTAAGTCACGCCTGAAATGGAGTCTTTTTTAATGGGGGGATTTGCCGGATATACGGATTCGTTGTTTGTGGCTGGACACTTTAATGGCTTCTCGTTTAGAGATATAGATTATATATAGTATAGATTACAGGTCTACTTCTCGCAGGCGCCAAACAAAGCCTCTCCAGAATGCCATTAAACTTCGTTTATCTCACCGGCTAGTAAAGTTCCGGAACCATCGGCGTGATCTATATAAATCATGTCGTAGACAAAAGCTAATTAAGTTTAAACGAACCGAATAGGAGAAAAACTGGGCACTACGCAACTTCATAAATGTCTGAGCCTAGGATTAAAATATCTGAGTTCTATAGATGCGGTCAGTATATGATGAAATCAGATACTTTTTGTATTATCATAGGCAATAAAACTTGGGATTATAGTCTTAGTAACCACCCATACAACTTAAGATACTAGTAAACATGCTTTGTTTTTACTCTGTGTTCTTTGGCATTAGCATTTATTATATTCTTAATACATTTACTATAACTACTTTGTAATTTCGTTGGCTGACTCCAACTGAGATTCGGATTTATTCGGCTGCCGTTTGCGTGAAAAGCAGGGGAAAAAGTACCATTTCTCGCCCTTGGCGAATATCTCGCCCTCCTCTAGAGTTTGTGGGAGTTGCCTGCAGGATAAAATAATTATTATATATGACTATGTGGAATAAGTTATTGAAAACCCACTTGTGCAAAGTTTCTGGAAGAGTTAGGCACAAACAAGCGCCAATAATGAGGAGGAAGCTGATCAAGAGTGAGGGCAATGGCTTGTAGAAAGTTCCCAAGTAGATGATGTAGGAGCTGAAGAACGCGAAGGCATTGCCCACCACATGGATGTTGGCCACTCCTCGTCCTCGAACACTAGTAGGAATAATCTCTGCCGCGTACTGGGCCTCCGCATCGTAGGCAACAACCGCTCCGAATCTTGCCAAGCACACCATGAATCCTAGGAGTACGGAGTAGTTCGCTGGATCTAGAGTGCCAACCAGGTAACCGGTGGTGGCCGTGATGAAGGCACCAACAAGAAGCGAGGCGCAGGCCATACCCTTTCGCCCGATTTTGTTTTGGAACAGGATAATGGTTAGACCACCAGGAAGGACAACGAATCCTGAGTAGGAGAAGAGCTTGAATGGCGATATGCCCACGCCTTCAACATTGCGACTCAGGATGTCGAATGCAATTGTAATGATCATTCTGAAAAAATACAACTGAAGTTCTAACATGTTCAAAATATCTCAGTATTATTGTAACTCACGATTTGATCAATAGAATAATTGTAAACTTTCTCAGTCTTGGAGTCCTCAACATACCCATGAAGGTATCTGAGGATTTCTTTTGGGCACTGTTCAACTTCTCTCGATAATGCTTGATGAACTCATCGAAAACAGAGTCGTCTACTTGGCGTCCATTGAATTTGGCAACGCTTTTAAGGTTGTTAACTGCCTTGTCGAATTTTCCTTTTGTTAGTAGCCACTCGACGCTTTCGTGAAGGAACAACGGGAAAATTAGCATTCCGAGAGCTGGAAGGGATGCCGCCCATAGGTAACTGCGCCAGTTGCCCAGCCAAATTGCTATCCAAGGCGAGATCATAAGGCCAACTGTGTAGAAAACACCCAAGATGATATTCAGACCAAAGGTGCGGTGTTGTGGGCTCAAGTACTCGAACACTGCAATAATATGGGTTTGAATATAGTGTATAAAATATAAATATTTAATATAAACATACCCAAAATGTACATCAGGACATACTGTGTGTCCAAAGAGAGACCAGATATAAAACGGGTGAACGAGAACATAGGCAGACTGCCCACGAAGGAGGTAAAGAAATCCCCAGAGGCTCCTGTCAAGGTCGACAGAACGCAGGCAGGGAGACGTCCTATGCGATCGGCCAAATATCCAAAGAATATACTTCCCAGGGCGGATCCAATGAAGAAGAAGGACTGACCCACCGCCAGTTTGTAGGCATCGTCGCAGACCCATGCGAGCTGTGTTCAATATTTCGGACGAGAGTGTTGATTATAA
This sequence comes from Drosophila simulans, assembly GCF_016746395.2. Lineage (NCBI taxonomy): Eukaryota > Metazoa > Arthropoda > Insecta > Diptera > Drosophilidae > Drosophila > Drosophila simulans. Next base: position 6,637,789 of record NC_052523.2, read on the forward strand.
AATGGGTTTTCTACTTTTGGGCTGAAACATACCTCTGTGGTGACACTCTCGTAGTTGCTTTCCTTTTCGAAGTCCCAGGAGGTGCATTTGTAATCCCGAAAAGAGGTCCTATCGACATCATACTGAATGACACTGCAGGACAAGCGTTCAGTGAAATTCTGTGAATATTCTTCAACTGGCGCAGAACATCTGAAATATTAAGATGATAAATGTTTAAGTTGAGCAAATTTCGTTTATTGTGAAATTAGGTGTGGTCTTGATTTGGCATGTATTTATTTTTTTAGATTAATATTTGATTGGATTAACTGATTCGAGAAATTGCATTTGAATTATCTATTACCACAATTTAAGATATACAAAATAAATTTAAAATATAATTCAAATGTATACTTTTTTAATGAAATTCCGTTAAATGAAAATGGTCTTTTGAAATGCTCACCTGTGCGAGGGCGTGAAGCTGATCAGAGTCTGCGAAAAGTAGTGCAGCGAGGACACTATATTAGTGTATCCATAGAGTCCAAGGAGTAGGATTTGGTAGGGGCCGAAGTTTCCGCACTTCTCCAGGACACGCTGAAGATCCATTTCGGCACAAGAAACCGCCCTGATCGCAGACCACCGACTGATGCCAGCGAAGGGTGCGAGCAGCTGGTATATACACCATTCCGGCACCTGGATATGTGGCTAATACTCTGCAAACACAATATCTGCTGCTAGTTTATCTCACACCGGGGCATGAGGAAGAACAGAGCTTGCGAACCATTTCCGACGTCTGGCGTCTGTTTGGCGTGTGGAGAGATTCTTTCTAGACCCATGGGCCGAGTATTAATGTGACGCCCGCACAACATAAGTTTGGGCTTACTTTTATCTCCATGGGTGTTTTGGGGTCCAGTAAAATAGAGCTGTCTGGCAAATAGAAACAGGGTAATCTGCGCAAACAAAGTCTCGTTGGTGTCATAAAAATGTTCTGTTGAAAAGCAAACGGATAATTTGGAAACATCAATTTAAATATGCAAAAGATCCGACTTATTACATTCTGACTACTCGCACCTGTCCATATTCATAAACTAACTGCTGAACTTGAACGGGCTTAAGACAACAGAGTAACATTAGACAGGGTGCTAGACACTCATAATAAATATTTTGTACTGAGTATTTAAGCTAAAACGTGTGGTGTGGCTTGTTTTTATAGCAACGCTATGAAGTCGTAAAATTTAAGTAAATCCACCAATCACTTTCTATACAACGTGATTTACTTGAAATTTTATGACTTTTTGTTGTAATGTTTCCGGAACTACGAAAAGTCTGACAGAAGCTAATTAAGTGTAGACAGGCCAGTTAAAAATGCATTATGAGAAATAAATGTCTGGGCCTGGGATAACAAAGACCTCAGTTCTAGAAATGAAACCAGAATATGGTGAAATTGGTAGCGTTTATGAGTGTCCGAAGCCATATAACTAGTAATTCGTGTCCAAACAGAACTTGTCTAGAATTGCCCATATAACTAAGGGCCCAGTAAACATGTTTTGAAGTGACTTGTAATCTGTATTTGTATTTTGAATAAAAACTTATAACTAATTTGTAATTCCGCCGGATGACTCCAATTGAGACGCAGACTTCTGAGTTTTCTGTCGGCGTGAAAAGCAGGGAAAGTAGTACCATTTCTCGCCTTTCGCAAACATTTCGCCCTCCTCGAGATTCTGCGGAAGATTTCTGCCAACAAAATAATATAAATATTAGAATATTTTTATGTGTTCGGAAAGTAGAAGACTTACTTGTGCAAAGTCTCGGGTAGAGCCAGGCACAAACAAGCGCCGATTAGCAGAATGAAACTGATCATAAGAGATGGCAGTGGCTTGTAGAAAGTTCCCAAGTAGATGATGTAGGAGCTGAAGAACGCGAAGGCATTGCCCACCACATGGATGTTGGCCACTCCTCGTCCTTTCACACTGGTTGGAATAATTTCAGCTGCATACTGGGCCTCAGCATCGTAGGCCACCACTGCGCCATATCTTCCCAGACTGACCATGAAGCCCAAAAGAACAGAGTAGTCTGCTGGATCCAAGGTGGCCACCAAATAGCCAGTAGCCGCCGTGATTATGGCACCCACGAACAGGGAGGCGCATGCCATGCCCTTTCGCCCGATTTTGTTCTGGAATAGGATAATGGTGAGGCCGGCAGGCAAGTAACAAAATCCAGAGTAGGAGAAGAGCTTGAATGGCGATATGCCCACGCCTTCAACATTGCGACTCAGGATGTCGAATGCAATTGTAATTATCATTCTGAAATAAGATAAAGGATGGTTTAATATGTTGATTATATCTCATTTTAACTCACGATTTGATCAATAGAATAATGGTGAACTTTCTCAGTCTTGGAGTCCTCAACATACCCATAAAGGTATCCGAAGTTTTATTCTGTGAGTTGTTTAGCTTTTCGCGGTAATGCTTAATGAACTCAACGAAAACAGAGTCATCAACTTGTCGTCCATTAAACTTGGCGACACCTCGAAGACTTTTTTCTGCCTTTTCGAATTTTCCCTTTGTCAGCAGCCACTCGGCGCTCTCGTGGAGAAACACTGGGAATAGTAGCATTCCCAGCGCTGGAAGTGATGCAGCCCAGAGGTAATGCCGCCAGTTAGTCACCCAAATAGCTATCCACGGAGATATCATTAGCCCAACGCAGTAGAAGACGCCCAGGATGATGTTTAGCCCGAAGGTGCGGTGTTGTGGACTCAAGTACTCGAAAACTGTAAAAAGAGTTGAGTTTTTCTGAACTACTGATGAAAATAGTTTGAGTGTACATACCCAAAATGTACATCAGGACATACTGGGTGTCCATAGACAGACCGGATATAAACCGGGTGAACGAGAACCAGGGCAAACTTTCCACGAAGGAGGTAAAGAAATCTCCAGAGGCTCCTGTCAAGGTCGACAGAACGCAGGCAGGAAGACGTCCTATGCGATCGGCCAAGTATCCGAAGAATATACTTCCCAGGACGGATCCAATAAAGAAGAAGGACTGACCCACCGCCAGTTTGTAGGCATCGTCGCAGACCCATTTGTGCTGTGTTCAATATTTCGGACGGGTGTGTTTGTTTACAAAATCAGTTTTATACTTTTGGGCTGAAACATACCTCTGTGGTGACACTCTCGTAGTTGCTTTCTCTTTCAAAATCCCAGGAGGTACACTTGAATTCTACATCGAACTGTACGATACTGCAGGACAGCAGGGAAGTGGAATTTGGTTGATAGTCTTTTGGCTGAGAACATCTAAAACGGAAGGAATTTTGTATTATACATTTCTAGAATGGAACCTTCTTAAAATAAAAGTTGATCTTTTCAAATTGAAGGCTTGAAAAGTGTAATACTTAATAAATTGCATCATCTTTTAATCACAAATATCCCTCTCACCTGTGCGATGGCGTGAAACTAATGATGGTCTGCGAAAAGTAGTGCAGCGAAGACACAATGTTTGTGTATCCAAAAAGTCCCAGCAGGAGGATTTGATAGGGGCCAAAGTTGCCGCATTTCTCCAGGACACTCTGGAGATCCATTTCGGCACACGGAACCGCTGCAATCGCGAATCATCAACTGATGTCGACAAAGTAGAACAGCAGGTACGTATATAGCCGATTCTGGGTGCAGGCTATAATGCGCTAATACAGTGCAAACAAGGGGAATCTGTTGCTATTAGTTTATCTCCCTTGGGGCATTAGGAAAAGAAAGAAGGCGTTTGAACAACTTCCGACGACTGACTTCTGTTTGGATGCGGAGAGTATCATTTGAGACTCATTGGAATCGTAGGGTGAAGGGTATACTAGATTCATGGAAAATCATCGTATATATACTTCTGATCCGGATCACTAGCCGAGTCGATCTGGTTGGGAACAGCAAAACCTAGAAAGTTGACATCATGCATCCTGATCCTAGTGACGCCAAGTTTGTTCCAAGTATTTGCCACGCCTGCAATCCGCAAAGAACAGTCACCAAAACAGATTGTCCTTCTCTTCACTAGCTGAGTATCTGTTAGTCGAGAAAATCGAACTTAGCGTTCTCTCTTTTTACTAATGCGACGCCCGCAAGAGCATAACAAAGCAGTCTTTTATCTTTATGGTAGGTTTACAATTCAAATAGATTTAATTCTTGCAAATAGAAACAGTTAAGACCGATTAAACAATGTCGCGTCGGTATTACACAAATTCACAGTTTAGAAAACGCCACTTGAATTGTCTATACCGTTTAATAAATGGCAAACTGATATTAAAAAAAGTTATTAATCTTTTGATATTAAACTTAAATATAAAATATAAATCATATCTTTCTCCTTAGTATTTAGTAATATATTCATTTATTGTTTGATCACTTTTTACGGAAAAAGTTTTTAGTGTACACATTTGGAAAACTTATTCTACAAATACAGTCTAATTTTTGATACCGCTGCTTGTACTACAAACTATTACATTTTAGTGGATTCTACGGAAAACTACAACTGCAGTAAAAACACCCAACCGAGTTCCACAATCCAAACATATTTACTCAAAAGTAGACGGCCGATTCCGTTGATTGCGAGTACATCTTCGCGTTTTGCGTGTCCAGTGTGGCGGCTGATTGAGTGCGTCCCTCAAGGAAACTGAATGTGTACCACCGATTGTTCTTTCCGAAATTCTCGCCATCTTCCAGAGAAGTGGGCAATGTCCGGTGAAGCGTTTCCGGTAGCAGGAGGCAGAGACACGCCCCCAGCAAGGAAAGCACGCCCAAGATAATCTCCGGCAGCGGCGAGAACACGCTCCTCGTGAAAAGGATGTACGCACTGAAGAAGGTGAAGGCATAGCCGGCCACGTGGACTGCTGCAACTCCTTGTCCCCGAACGCAGGTGGGGATCAGCTCGGTGGCATACTGCGCTCCTGAATTGTAGGCCACCGTCACTCCAAAGCGACCAACTACGGACAGGCTTACCAGCAAAGTGGTGGCTAAAAGGATGCAAGTTTGAGATTTGTTATCATTATATTTTAATAGGGATTTGAGAATGAAAATGAAATATTAAATATAAATTTAAGAACTACATTTTTAGGCTTCACAGCTCGTTTTATGCTTCTTATGAAATACGTGAGTATTTTTCTATAAGCTGCTGAAATATCCACACAATTATCTATTTAATGGTAATCGTACCATTCACTGTCAAAAGTCAAGTTAAAATTGATCCCCAGTTGATTGTGTTGAACTCACTCTTATCCGATGCAGAGGCGGCGAAGATGATGCCTCCGGTGACCGAGATGAAAATGCCACTGAGCAGCAGAGAGGCGGACGCCATCGCCTTCCGACCGATGCGATCTTGGAGGGCGATGATGAGCAGACACGCCGGCAGAATGGCGGTGGCGCTCAGCGAGAACATCACAAATGGCGAAATGCCAAGGCCCTGAACGTTGCGAGAAACCGCATCATAGCAGAGGGTGATGACCATGCTGCGCGTGGGTGTTGAAAATTAGTAAAAATCAAAAACATAAGCTCACTATTTCGGCCACTCACGACTTGAAGAAGAGGATGAGGGTATGGCGACGGAGCCGGGGCGTTTGGAACAGGTCAAGTAGATGGGGGGACGCCTTCTGGTTTTGCTGACTGCACTTGCACTCCTCGATAAACTCCGCGTAGGCACTCTCCTCCACGTGCCGTCCATTTATCCTGGCCACCCGTTTCAGGCAGACAACGGCGCTGTCGTACTTCTGCTTGGAAATCAGCCACTGAATGCTTTCAGGCACAATGAGGTAGAAGAGCGGCACCACCAGCAGGGGCAAGGAGGTGGTCAGTAGGAATCCCCGCCAGCTGCGCATGAGAACGGCGATCCAGGGAGCCGCCATCGAGCCTAGACAGTAAAAAAATCCAATGCAGATGCTCAGGCCAAGGGTGCGCACCGATGGCCGCATGTACTCCATAACTAAGTTGGGTATAGAAGTATAGAATTACATATATTTCAACAAGAGAGAAAGCTATTATCGAGCCGTTACTATTAAATACGCCTTTCTCAGCTAATGGAAATGAAATGAAACTGCTCCTGCAAGCAGAAATTGAACATTTAGCATATGAGCAGACGACTATTTTCAAGGGCAGAATCACTTTCTTCAACCTGTTGCACACTTTTCATGAAATCTGTATAAAAATGCACTCACCCAAAATGTACATCATCACAAAGTTGCTATCCGTAGCAATGCCGGAAATCATGCGAAACATACAGAAAAGCGTGACATTGGTGCTCCATATGGTCAGTAGATTGCCTGTCATAGCAATCAGGTTGGCCACGACCAGGATGGGCAGACGTCCAACCACATCCGCCAGGTAGCCCAGAACCATAGAGCCCACCACAGAGCCCACAAAGAACATGGACTGGCCGAGCGTGAGTTTCCAGGCATCGGCGCACACCCAATCCATTTCGCTGGGAAAGCTCTGGTAGCCCATATATAGCTCGTAGTTATAGCTGTAGCAGGTATTCGGAGTGCTAATATTTCGGTTCAACGGCAGGCAGCTCGACTCAACTGGCGACTCAATGCTGGCGGGCAAACCATCTGCACACCTGGGCGTATGAGCAATGCGTTAAGTATACGACGCGGTGGACAGCGGTCCTATACGCACCAGTATTTGGGAACGAAGCTGATGATAGTTTGGGAGTAGTAGTGCAGGGCTGAAAGAACGTTGATCACACAGAAGAGGAGCAGCATTATCATCTGCAGACGGCCGAAGTCGCCGCACTTCTCCAGGATCTTGTCCACCTCCAACATTGTGATCCCTTCCACTCGCACCACTTAAATCCAGCCACGTTTCTATCCGGGAATTGAGATGAGCCTGCGAACGACGACACGACTCCGACTCATCTCCACGACTGCATATGCGACTGGCCTAATTGGCTGCGTTGAAATCCCTCTTAATTTTCAAAACCAATTAGTGCGCTCAGCGATTCTTCACGGAACGAGATCAGAAATAATTCGTGTGGATTATGTTTGACAGCGGTCTTTCGTCAGATGCTGTGTAATTCTGCTGGAGCACTGACAACTACAAGGAACACAAGTCGTGCTGTAGGTCGTAAGTCGCAGTTGTTTCCATAGCCCTTCAAATTAAGTTATAGATAGTTTTTCGGGCAATTTTTAAATTTTGTGGCAACCAAAATGGAGTTGATCAAATATGGGAAAAAAAACACAAGAGATCACAGTCAATTTTAGTTTATTCACTGGCACATCTTATTTTAAAAAATGTTAGGCTCCAGCACGGCGAGCATTTTATATTTTATTTAAATTTTATTTAAATCCCTTGGATTTAGATTGCTAGCAGATGCTCGTTGAGAAATTCCTAATTAAATTTAAGATAAGAAACAGACGTTTGGCTGCATCCAACACAGCCTGTCACAATAGAACTTTATGTAGTCACTGACCGAGAATTGCGCGTCTCAGGCGAAATTGCGATGTCAACCGCACGGAACGAAAGTAAAGTTTGATGTGGGGCTTTCGATTGCCTGCAGTCGCATTTTCGTGAAACGAAATTGTCAAATACACGAAAGAAAGCTGTATGAAAATGTATAGATCGCTGGTTACCTATTACGATGAACTTGGAAATATATACTATCTCAAAGATATCGTTATAAGCTGTTCGAAATATCCCTTTGATCTGTTTTTATTGATATTATTTTATTACCATTTGAGTGTCCCATGCATACTACCGGTAAAACGTATTTGCTACGACGAATTATTTTGAAATCTTAGGCCTTTGTTATTGCTGAATACTATGATGAGGAGATAAGTATAGATTTTTGGGGTCGGTGATTGCAAACATGCAATGCTGTTTATTTACAGATATTATAGCTACGATTAAATTCGTGACGTCAAAAAGTCAGAGCTGCTTAAATTGTAAGCAGATAGGCGATTTGTATATCGTATCTATACTAAATCTAAACAAATCAAAAATTTTGGGCAACTAAATACTTAAAAAAGAAATGACAAACTCCATAGTTTGTTGTGTGTTTTTTAACACAGGAATTCGCTGTCAATCATTTTTTTATTTGAATTTTATGGCGTATAATCATCGTGCATGTAATTAATCTGCTTTGATGATTTACGACAAACTTATAAATTTTAAATATACTAATTTAATCAGTCTTCGTGGAGGTTACTTTAAATCGAATGACAACGACAAACTAAGTCTCAGTGTTCTCAGCCAGAGGTTCACTTTAATTTGTCTTCAATTATACACTTTCAGTCCTAACATTTTTTTCTTTTCTTGAGAAACAAGGAAAGTAGAGGAAGCTCTCGTTCAAGGCAAACATTTCTCCATCCGCCAAGGTTTCGGGCAACTTCCTGATAGGAAATGACCCAATAAATAATTTGGTAAGAATTTCAGTTATATATACTAACTTGTTTAAGGTCTCCGGTAATGTAAGGCAAAGTCCAGCTCCGAAGAACATCAGGCAGCTAATGAAGATCGAGGGGAGAGGCTTGTAGTACTGGGCCAGATAGATCACATAGAAGGCCAGTGAGCTGGATGCCAATCCAATGACATGGATGTTGGATACCGCTTGTCCTCTCACACTGGTCGGAATGATTTCCGCCGCATACTGGATTTCCGCATCGTAGGAAACGGTCGCTCCAAAGCGTCCCAGAGCCACCATGATAGCCAACAGCAGGGCGTTCTCCGTGGGATCCAAGTGGGCTATCATGAAACCCGTCGCCGTGGTAATTAGTCCACCCACAAAGAGAGCGGTGCAGGCCATGCCCTTGCGTCCGATCTTGTTCTGCAACAAGAGGATAGCCACTCCCGCTGGAAGGTATACAATCGATGTGAAGGAGAAGAGCTTAAAGGGCGATGTACCTAAGCCCTCCATATTTCGGTTAATTACATCGCAGGAGAGGGTTATGATGACACTACAACCGAAAGGAGACATTATGTAATGCACTAAGATCTAAAAGTAATGAACTTACGACTTCACGAGCAATGTCAAAGTGAATCGACGCAACCGAGGGGTCAAAAACATGGCTAAGAAAGTGTCCTCGTGACTATTGAGTTTGTAATCCTGGATTTCCCTTTCCCGATAGTATTTGACAAACTCATCGAAAACGGACGCCTCCACCTGTTGCCTATTGAACTTGGCCACTTTCTTTAGACAGAACACCGCCTCGTCGTACTTCCTTTTGGTCAAAAGCCACTGAGCACTTTCGCAGATCAGGAATGGATATATAAGGACGCCCAGTGCTGGAAGAGATGCCAGCCAGAGGTAGCGACGCCAATTACCAATCCAAATGGCGGCCCAAGGCGAGGTCATCAGTCCGAAGCAGTAGAATACAGCCAAGATGATGTTGAGGCCAAAGGTACGGCTCTTGGGGCTTAAGTACTCAAAGACTGACGATATGAGGAAGATGAATTAAATTAACTTTATGCTTTCATAAAAAAGAACATTACCCAATATGTACATTAGGTAGTACATGGTATCCGTGGATAATCCCGACATAAATCTGGAAAAGGCGAACCAGGGCAGCGTGTGCACAAAGGAGGTGATAAAGTCCCCAGTGGCACCACACAAGGTGGCCATCAGCAGGGAGGGCAGACGACCTATCTGATCCGACAGATAGCCAAAGATTATGGTGCCCACGACGGAGCCCATGAAGAAGAAGGATTGGCCCACTGCTGGATGATGCGATTTGTCACAAACCCATTTGAGCTGAAGTGGGTTTGTTTTCAATATTATAAAGTTTCTCAGTAACATTTTTCAATGGCTTTATACCTCGGTGGTAATGCTTTCGTAGCCGCTTTCCCTGTTGAAAATCCAATTCCTGCACTTTCGGTCCGTAGCTACAACACCTGAGCCGTTGATTACGCCCAAAAGAGGCGTGCAGGATGCGGCGGATATGTTTTCATATACGGAGCGAATCCCTTCCACACTGAGACCCTTAAGGTCAGCATGGGAGCACCTGTATAAGAAAGATCAGATGTTACATGGTGAGGACCAATCACCCAATCTGTGATTCCACCCACCAATGCTCTGGTGTGAAGGTGATGAGGGTCTGCGAAAAGTAGTGCAGTGATCCAAGAATATTTGTGTAGCCGTACAGCAGAAGGATCATCACCTGGAACCTGCCATAGTTTCCACACTTATCCAGAACCTGACTGAAATCCATCAGACGTTGTTTCGACGACTAAAAACTTTCCAAGCGACTGACTACTTCCAACTCCCTTTGAGAACTGACCAGAAGCTAAATCAAACTGCGCTGGGAATAGCCATAAATTTATCTTTAGCGGCTTTAGGCAATATGTTTCATAAAGCTAAAACAGCTGAATGGGTTTTAAAATTACAGATATGCCGTCGAATGTTTTGCCAGCTGTGAGCCCTGTAATTGGTAAAATATCTCCAGGAGATGTCACATCTATCGCGCATGTTTTTGTCGAAGCAAAATTTTTGCAATTAAAATACCTACATACCAATATTGTGCTTAACTAATCCATTATTGACTGGATTTCTCAGTCTTCAGTCTTCTTGGCAACTTTGTAGCATTAGCCTGCCATTCTTGTATTGATCAATTGCTTTGATCTTCTGGCTAAAAATAGTTAAAACAGCTGACATCGACTGGCCCGTCGGTTGGCACGACTTTGATTCTTTGTTATAGTTAGTTGTCGCATAAACAGGCCCGATGGTAACAGCAAGGGTAAGACAATGCATGCAGATGTCAATATTTTTCCAGATGCCAGATACAAATTTGCAGCCATAAATTAAGCTCACAAAACGGTAAACATGGGAATTGTCGCAGTCACTTGGCCGTTAGATGCTGGAAAGGGTATTTTTGGCTAATTAGGCACTATTAGGAACTAACTTCAAACTTGTTTGGATCTTCCAAAATATATCTCAAGTTCATCTTTGATTATAAGTTATGTAACTGATCAGTATTCCTATAACATTGTGTCCTATCATAGTCAGTTTTTAACATCTCCGCTATGTAGCAACCATTTAAGAGGAAGAACAAACAGAAAACCAGTCTTCAGCTAAAGGATCAATCATGAGTAACCTTATATAGTCGTCATGCCACTTTTTGAAGGGTATTATTAATGACATTATTTGCTTAGACTGCAAGTGGTTGTTTGGCCTGGTCTGTGGGCCAGACTAATGTGCCGACAGCAGCGCGTTGACCTTTTGCTTTATTAGGCGGTTGTGGCGACTGGCTGCCCCTGTTTCCGCCCCCTTCTCCTGCGAGCCTCTGGCTTTTGGGCCCACTCCAGGCACTCTGAATTCAATTGTGGACCACCTGACCTTTTGCGCATGCGCTGCAACTGCCATTTCATATGGAACCTCAACATCGCCCGGTGCAGCTTGTTCTTCTCAGCTAATTACGCGGCAGCCAAATGCAGCATATCCTAACATCCAGCCAATGTTAATGTAACATTTCAATTGTGTGCGGCCAAATAAATTTTCACATAATTGCCAAAAGTCGGTGTCCAAGCGGGGGATCGAAAAGCGAATCGAAACCGAATCGTAAACGTCGCAAAAGTGAAAGGGCAAAGCTCGGGTTGGCTTGGCTCCGGGGTCTGGGGACCCTTTAAATGGTTTAGCGGAAGAATAACCTTTCTAAGTCGACACGATAACTGCGCCAAAGTTGAAGCCAGGCACACGATTTGCCGCCAGGTGGGCAAGAGTCAATCCCCGCCCCCGTGCCACCACAGTACTGGTCCGCGCCATGTGCTTGATCGCTGGCCCAAGACACCGAAGACTCCGTCTGGCCGGGTCTCTCTTGATCTGAAATTAGTTTATTGCCTCGACTGCGCCATGTGAAGCAGGCGACATTTGCCGCCGTTTGCCAGTATAAATGGCCAGAACTCCCAGCGAACGCTTGCAGTTTTGGTTACTTCTTCTAGCGCGATCGTCGTCGAAGCCAACGATACTCCGGCCACTCTTTACGTGTGGTGTCTGCTGAGTCTGTGACAACTGTGAGCGAGTGGAAAGGATACCCCTGCAAGGACATCGTTATGCTGAAGGTGTGAAAACAAAGGATACCAAAGTGCTTTTAATTCTCAAGGGGGATGCAAAGATGCATTAACCAAGTGTTTCTTTTACTAAAAGATTATATTCTACTCATAGAAAGACACTCGGTTAAAATCTTAAACATGTTAAAAGTCCGTCGAATATTCCAAATTAATATTAAGTTTAATTGTGCCAGAAGTTATAACTCAAAGCAATTACCTGTCCTGACAGCAAACCTGTCCCCAATTACATAAATTTTATTTGAATTTAATCATTTTCAACATTTTCTTTTTAATTTTTTTAGATTTCACTGCTAAGCGCTGTGCTCGGCATCGCCTATGCAGGCGTGATTGGACCCGGACCATACTATGGTGGTCCAGCTGGTCCCGGACCTCTGCATCACTACGGAGGATATGCTCCGCAACATGGGCCCCTGCCAGGTCCCTATGTGGCGCCCAAGCCGGCTGCTCCCGAACCCTACGATCCCGACCCGAAGTATTCCTTTGGCTACGACATCCAGGATGGGTATACTGGTGACCTGAAGTCACAGCACGAGACGCGCCACGGAGATGTGGTGAAGGGCAGCTACTCGGTTGTGGATCCGGATGGAACCAAGCGCACCGTTGACTACACAGCGGATCCCCATCACGGATTTAATGCGGTTGTTCGCAAGGAGCCACTGGCCTACAAGGCACCCGCACACCTGGCACCCGTCGTCGCACCTGCACCCGCTCCAGTTCCAGCTCATTACGGCCCGGCCCCGGCTCCTCCACTTCCGCCGGTGCCTAAGGCTCCTCTGCTTTCATATCCTCTTGCCTTGGGACCTTACCACCGGGCTGCTCCCGGTCCTGCACCTGGTCCCGCTCCCGCTCCTGCTCCAGCTCCGGTGTCTGTGCCAGTGGCTACTCCAGTCCTGCCCTCCGCCCACTTCCATGCCGCCTATCCCGCCCTGGCCCACAGCCCCTATGCCCACTATCCGGCTCCAGGTCCGGCACCCGCTCCAGTGGACCCCCATGCCTACTACCATCACTGAGGGACCAAGGTTCTCAACTATCTGATCTGATTTGATTTGACTTCATCTATCGCACGCAGCTTACACTGACCCAAAACTGAAACTCCGGCTATATCTGTGCCAAACGCTGTACTCTCAACCTTTTATTCTGTGTTCTTCGAGGGATTTGATACCGATCCAACATGTAGATTGATTCTAAGTTACCCCTAGCCTATGTACACGTCTTTAAGAATATGTTGTTGAATGGTTAGTCTAGGAAATAAAACGAGAATTGAAAAACCTAACAGATTTTTTTGCGATTTTCCCTATGAACTATTTTTCAAATTTAAGTTTCGAAGCCAAGCTGAATTTAAAAAACCACGTTTTAACGCAATTGATGAGTGTTTTATTTATTGTATCAACTTTTCGCAATGGTTCATATATGTATATGTTATATGATATCGTATGTGGCATATCTCATATGTATAATTTCTGATTATGTATAAATATGTATATGTGTGTTGTATATAAACGTTTCGAGTATGTCACCGTATGTTTTAAATAAGTTTATTACAATGCATAATGTGTTATTATTAATGTATTATGTTTAATAAGTTCTATGAGCTACCATTCGTAGAACATACTGAAATGTTTTCGATATCGATATAAATTTATGTACTCCTCAGCCGACTTCAAAAGTTCATCAGTGTGCAGAGTGCGTTTTGGTCTCGCTGCACTCGATTAGGTATACAATTTAAATACGATTATAGTCCTTAGTTTTGTAATAAACGGTATCAAAAGATAGGTACAATTGAGTCATGCCTGCTACCACTAAATTAATTTCGAAGCTTCTATTCCAACAAAAACGATTAGTTGCCAAGCTCGGGGCTTTGTGTCTATCATTATCCGTCTGATTGATTTGATGTGTACGATTATTTAAACTAAGGGTCTTTAGGCTGATATACCATACAAAAGTGCTGTGCTCTAGAGGCCTTTACAGTTGGACACAATTTCGCTAAGTAATCTGCTTAGAATAAGAGACTAATATACGGTGTACATACCGCTAATATAAATAAGCGGCTAATATAGCTCACAGTATTCCTTGACAATTGTATAATATTTAATTCATAATTTCTTCGTTGATTGTTTGGCTTCGTCTCGGACTTCTCCGTCCGATTTCCTCATCGGTTCACGCGTTAGGTAAAAATCTATTGTAGACAACCACTGGATGATGAAGACTATTTCGGGATATGCTTGAATTGCGTTGCTTGATCTCAGTTGTCAGTATAAAATTGTGGACAAACAAATGGCAGCTTTGGCTATTCTCAACTCAGATCTCAGTTACTAGACTTGATGCTTTTAAATTCGTCCTCGACTACGTACTCCTAGAGATGGCTTTACCCATATAAAGTTTATATATTCGCCGTTGAATGGGATATGTTTCACTAATGATTAGATAGTTGACTTAAGCATTTTTGTTTCGATTTTGGTTCATTTGTTTATAACTTGAAACGGAGGGTTTTCTTTTATTAAACTTGATTGGTTATTGGTAGGACATCTTTTCCACACTACGTTTCGGTTTCGGTTTGGGTTAGAAAAATACTCATAGTTGGGACATTTTACTACACAGAAGTGGTTGAATAATTTGCTAACTGCATTTTGTTGATAGCTATATCTCTTTATATAATTCTTTCTATATATAGTATAGTCGTGTTGCATTATTTACTAAGTGCCCGAAAATTCTAGTGAAAAGTGAACCTAGCTTAGATAATTTAAACTGATAGATGAGAAACACAAATAATAGCAGTTTCTAAAAATGTTTCCATATTGTCCTTATTTTCGTTTCTAATTTTTGTATAATTTCGTTAACTAAAGGTGGAATTTCAGAGGAAATAAACTAAAGACTTTCATGTCAATATATAGCTAATATCTGATATATCTATAAATATTTATCGATCTGTGGCATATCTAGGTTAAAACTTTACTCTCTTTCGGATATATATTTTGCTTATGTTGATGTGAGTATTGTACGATATTGGGTATCAAGTTATAGACATCTATATGTATCGATTCGATTAGTTCTTTGTGGTATTTAGGTATTTTAAAGCAGTTTTCAATATCATTTGATTCGTAAGTATATCTGAGTTATCCAAGTGTAATTTGACTAGTTTCATTGGAATGTTGTGGATTACCTAATATATTTGAGGGTTCTGGTAGTGGATAAGATTCGATTCGATTTGATTAAGTAGATAGAAAAGGTGGTCCATTTAGTGATCGTATTCGTCAGCATATGATTAGGTTTATGAAGGTCTTGTTGTCTACCAACCGAAAACAAAATAAAAGTATAAAGACGGTGATATTTAATAATAGTTCTTTAATTAAAAACATTGCAGCACACTTTCAGTTAGCACAGATATTAATATTAAATAATATTAAGAAATAATACACAAGAAATCGGAATAAATAAGGATACAAATTAAAACTGATTGCATGTTTCGAAATTTACATTTAAAACACTTATTGTATAAGCTTTAAAATGATATGAAAGCTAACCAAAAACTGTTAGCTGGTTTTTCTTGTATCTTTGAAATTGATTTGCTTCCTATCAGTTTTTTGAAAAAAGTGAGAGTTATAACAATTTTTCATGTACTAGCAAATTATGATTATGTTTCATTTATGATATAGTTGTTTCTTTTTTCATTATATCATAGGATGTAAGTATGTGTGGGAGTTACAGCTTATCTAATCTTTAAATCATTTCTGCATTATTTCCAGCTTTCAATATGTCTCACTTACTTATGCTTCGATATTTGTATATAATATATATAGATTTGTATCTTTCATAACTACTAAAAAGTGTTCTCAGCTTACTCGAAGCTCTTCTTGAAATTCTTTTCCATCTGATTCTTCGCAATAATGTATAAATATATGTACCACAATAGTTATATGGATCTATCTTTAGGTGTTTAGGTATGATTATTTAGAATGTTTTGCAGGCCAGCCAATTGGATTTCCTCCCATGCATTTAATTCTTTTGGATTCTTATACTGTTTCATTGTTTTGTTTCATAGTTGAATGCCATGCAATTAAGTATCGAAGGTGTTATTTCTGCAGCTCCACGCAGGTCTTCTCCGTGGTTGCCGTGGTCGTCGTCGTCGTCGTGGTGTTCGTAGTGTTGCTGCTCGACGAGTCCTCCAGATCATCGTTGATGCACTCCAATTCCTGCTCTGTGATTACGGTCACCAGGCCGCTTGAGTTCTCTGCGGATAATAGATACAAAATCGCGATTAGAAAATCTGGCATATTGGTATATTTTCAATTCTCTGAAATGGTAAGAGGACAACACTAATCGTTGCATTACCGCTTTAATCCAACACATTCTAGGCAAGATCTGCATGGCGATTTGGGGCAGTGGAAAGAGAGCAGAGCAAGAGAAATAATCGAGATTAGTATTTATAGTGGAAACTTGTATTCCAACAAGGTTGTACAGAGAAAGCGACATCAACACAAACAACACAAGCAATTCGAAAATGAAATCAAAATCCAGTGCCCTAAAGTAGGCACCGCAAACGAAAACCAAACTCAACACAAGCTGAACCGAGGTGGTCGGAAAATTGAGCCGGCTACAAAAGGTGACAGTGACTGCCATTAATATCCGCACCATTCAAGTGCTGCTGGTGCTGCTGTTGCATGAGACTGGAGTGCGGGGGCGGCGGTGGACGTCCGTCGTCGCCCAGATATCCGCCCGATGTCTGCATGCCGCCGGAAATGTCCATTCCGCCATTGCCTGTCATCAGGCTCCTTTGTTGCTGCGGATGCTGCTGCTGCAACTGCTGCTGTTGCTGCTGCTGTTGGTGCAACGCATTCAGGGCTCCGCTGAGCTGGTGCTGATGATGCTTCGCCGCCAAGCTCGCCAGCTGGGCGTGCTGTTGCTGCATCTCGCTGTTCATGCCCGGCAGCATAATTCCCTCTGCGAGTGTGTTTGCGGTTTCAGTTTCGATGGAGTTTTCATTGATGGGGGTGGGTGTACATTAGAGTGGGTGAGCGGGTGGAATGGGAGCAGAACAGACAAGAACAGCACACAATTAGAGGTTAGTTCGCAGAATGGCCCCTTTGTTAATGCTAGTGGGCGACGTTGTCACTCACTGTTAGTCCGAGCCCCCAACAACTCGGAAAGTTCCCCATCGGTATCGTTGCTGTCGCCCGTCTTATTTGGGTACCATTAAGTTAAGCCCTCTCCCAGACCTTAAAATTTGTCCTAAATGTACAGTATACATGTAAACGTATTCCTTACAAAATAGTTCAATATTCTGAGAAGTTGCTACATTAGAATCAATTATTTCACTTCTCAGTATATCTGCAATGACACTATGATGGCTTTAGGCTTCGATTGAAAAAAAAAAAAATGAAAAATACTTCAAGCCTGACTGTTTACATGTATAACTCCCCTTAAGGCTGATTCTTTTAATTTATAATTTATATTAATATTCAAAGATAAACTATTCTTTAGGAAAAGAAGATAAGATAAAATAGCCATAAGGTTCTAAGGCCAGGTAGGTTTCCTGATAATTATTCCCCATTAAACAATGGTAATTGCCACACAAGACGAAACTCAATCATTTTGAGTTTAGTCTAGTAAATCCCATCCACTCACTTGAGTTGTGCTCGTAGTGGCCATTCTGTTGGTTCATCTTTGCCGGTGAGTCCGTGTTCAATTGCGAGGCGGTCACCGACCGGGTCTGGAGAGTGTTGGGTTTGGAGTTCAACGCGGAGCCGGGAGCGCTGGGCAGACCGCTGCTGGTGGCGCTACTGCCGCCGCCATTGGGCTCATCGAGAAGTTGGCGTAGTCGCTGCAACTGCGCTTCCAGTTGTCGATTGTGATCCTCCAGGATTTGCATACGCGCCTCGAGGCGTCCCTTGTGCTGGCGCAGCAGCTTCGCTTCCGCCATCATGTCCTGCAAAATGAATTAGGGGAAAGTAATAAAAGGAAACCATAAAATGATGTCCAAATTCTCACCTGGCCCTGCTCGCCCTGGCCAGAAAGACCAGTCATGCTAGAACTGGAGTGTTGCATGCCATTGGAGTCCTCGGGCAAGCCGCTCTGCTCCTTGCTGCACAATTGCTGGTACTCCGCCTGCAGGTTGGCGTTCTCCTCCTCCAGATCGCGGATGATCGCCTCCAGTTCTTCCCGCTGCTCGGCATCCATGGCGGCCATTACTTGGACAGGCGACTTGGGTGCACTTCCATTCGAAGTTCCGGGCAGAGCCTGGCAATACTGAGCGATCAGTTGGTGCTCGTCATCACTGTCCGGTGTGGAATTTGAGCCTGTTCCGCCATACTCCACCTGAGCCAGTCGTGAGGCGTACATCTCCAGGCGGGAGTGCATGTCGTTCTGCAGCTGGTGAGTTGTGTGCTGCGGACTGGGCGCCGGACTCTCCAGTGCATCACCTAGATTTGGGAATTTTTAAGGTTTTATTTATAAAAAAATAGTCTCATAGTGCGAACATTTAGTTAAAATCGATTCATAACGTTCTTAAGTTTGGAAACTTACCCTCCAAAACACTCTGAACGGGCAGGTATCCCACTCTTGGATGCTTCTTGAAGTATTTGCGACTCTTGAATTTGTTCTTCAGGGCGCGTGTAAAGTCACGAACGTCCTCGGTGGATGTGGTCTGTGAAAAGCCAAGAGATTAGTTCAAATAGAACAACGCAATTTAGACAATGCAAGAGCATTTTACTCACAGTGGTGCAGTACTCGTGCATGGGATGCGTGAGCTTGTGGTTCTTGGCGTTGCGGCCGAAGAAGAAACACTTTTGGCACATGTCGAAGTTGAAGCACTTGAGGCATCTGTAGCGGAAGCCCACGATCGGGTACTCCTTGCAGATGTTGCACTTGGCCTGGTGCTTGGCCGCCTCCGCAGCCGCCAGGCGATGGAGCACCGGAAGCCACACGAGGCTCTGCGGTTCGTGCTGCAGCCAGCCGAGGAAGTGCTGCAGCTCGATGGAGATGTCCTGGTTGCCATCGATGGCCTCCTGCGAGATGCCAGCCTGCTCCAGGCAAGATCTCACCGAGGGCTCAATGTTGGAGCCACCGAAAGCGGCTACTTCACCTAGTTGGCGGGGTACCTAAAAATTTTAAGTGGTGTTTTATTTTCTCTGCTTTTAATGCCGCTTTTAATAAGCCGTATTAGTTGGCTTATTAGATGAGTAAATTGGTTTATGTTTAATAAATTTAAACCGCTATTAGCGACAAGTAATGCTTATGAAAATAAATTTTAATTTGCAGTGATATAATAGTTCAATTAAATTATTTAATCATAATAAATTACTTTATTTCTGCAATAACTAATCACCTGTCGAAATTAGTAATTACAGTTTATTATTGGGTATGAAAAGTTATTTTGTTATTAATTTTAATTTGAATGGTATAATGACATCACAACTAACTCACCTGAATGCAATCGTGCAGCAGGAGTCCCAGTCGCCTCTGATCCGCACGTCGGTCAGTGTCTGCAACCAGGCGGAACAGATAGCGATACTTCTCCTCCAGGTGACCCCTGCAGAGGAGGACCAGTCCGACCTTGAAGCTGAGGACGCGGATTTGGCCGGTCCTCTGTGAGTCGTAGACATTCAGGATCCAGTTGATGGCCAGGTCCAGCATTAGCGTCAAATCAATTTTATCGATTGTCACGTAGAGCGAATGCAGCACCGTGGTCATGTCGGGTATGTCGATCAGCTTGTCGTTTTGGGCACGCAGGCCATGTCGATCGAAGGACTCGCAGGCGGTGGACATGCTAATCCTGTCGAGAGCTGTTAGGGAGATTGCAAAATTGTATTACTTTGAATCCAAGCCAAGTGCTTCAGATTAAACTCACCCAATCGCTTCTGAACAGATCGCAGTTTCATGGCCGTTCTGTAGGCGGAAAAGCGTATCTCGTTGAGATCTGCCAAGCCCTTCATCAGCTCAATCATCTCCGGATGGTCCCAGTGCGTGGTCTCGCGTTCGTGGCTATAAAGAGTCATTAGGTTATCACTGCTTTATCACATTTAAAATTGGCAGTAGAGATTTAGAATGAGAGCTTGTATCCCTTGGTACCTCGAAATATATTTTTCCCTATACTCACTCGATATAGTAAGGCACATTGGCGGCTGTGGTGGCCCGCTCCCATGGCGGCTTCACGCTCTGGCCGAGATTGGGCAGTGGTCCAATGGTGCCGCTGTTCGATGTGGTGCGTCCGTCGTCGCCGTTCTCGTGCGTCTGCTGGGCTCCAGCCTGGCAAAGGACCTTCTGGCGCTCGTCCATCGCGATTTGCAGGAGTTTCATGCTATCGTAGTTTAAACATCCCAGTAAGTAAAGTGTAACAATAATCCCAGAGTTAAACTCACCGCGTATTCAAGTCCTCCAGCTTGGAGAGGCAGGGTGTGGGCACCAGGACCTGATTGGCGGTGAAGAAGGACTGCTGCTCGTTGCAATCATCCAGGAGCGCACTGGCCGTCGTCATCTTGTCCCTCAGGCGCTGCAACTGTTGCATCTGCTCATTGGCCTCGCCCACAGATGAGGGTGGCAGCCAGGAGGTTTTTGTCTGCTCGGCAAGGGCAACGCGGGAGCTGAGATCCTCCAGGATCTTCTGGAACTGACGCATTTTCTGTAAGCACAAACCAAAACAGGGAAATTAATGTAATGTGAATATGCTGATTGAAGAAATGATAGGAGCTGCATTACATAATAAGCCATATTGTTATGCCTCATCCTTTATACAATATTCCCTTTGTGCCTAACGGCTTACCTTTCACTGGA
This sequence comes from Drosophila simulans, assembly GCF_016746395.2. Lineage (NCBI taxonomy): Eukaryota > Metazoa > Arthropoda > Insecta > Diptera > Drosophilidae > Drosophila > Drosophila simulans. The sequence continues at coordinate 6,658,560 of NC_052523.2, forward strand.
TAGGAAAATGCATTTATTGTTTCCACCACACCACAAACACTTTTTATTGCCTACTTGCAGGCGCCTTGCTCAACTTTAATTTAATTATGATTATGAGCTTAGTTGGGCTCACGTTGCAGTTACGGCTTATTATGCCCATCCTAAGGGGATTAAAATGTTGGCCCAGACTTGCCGGAGAGCATAAGAACTAATGCCAATCAGTTCCGGTTAGTGTACATGGTTAGTATATTAAATCGGATTAGTTAGCCAGGACGATTATCCGCTCTGCTTTACGTGCATACTGATGTCATGTTGGAATGCTTGATAGATTTAAGTAATATACTTTTACAAAACAAAGCAATTTAAGTGATTTTTAAGGGGAAACCCTAAGCTGTATTAAGTGTAAGACACTTCAGACTAATTTGCTTTTTTAAGCTTTATTTTCTTATATTTCGGCAAGTATCTGAGAATCAGATACAGCTGTTCTCTAGCTTAAACCCTTCGCATCGCGGGCTTTTGAATATTTTTGTGTGTTGAAGTGTGAGTTGCTTCTTCATTAGCAGTTAAGAGCAGGCAGCTTGTGCTTTAACGTTTATGTCCTTTGTATGCACTGGGACGCCGAAAAGTCCCTGCACGTAGGTCCCCCTGCTCCTTTTCCACTCACCCGACTTTCCGCTGCGCCAATTTGGCGCTTTTGTAACTCTAAACTGGAAAAGGCAGGAGCAACAGGAGGAGAAAGGAGCAACATCTGCGCACGTTTCATTTGGCCCATTTTCGCTCGCCCGCTCCCCTGAGAAAATTTTCGCTTTTCAATTTTTACCTTGACACCCCATTTCCCACTTCCCATTTTCCGTTCCCCATTGCCACTTCCCGGCATTTTCCATTTCCATAACCCGGCAACAGAAACTTTCATTGCCTGCCGTTTTGCATGCAACAAGCAAAATGCATTTACCTTGGCAAAGCAAAAGTTTCAGCACCCCGCAAGGAGAACGAAGTCCTGGACCAGCCCAGAACTTCAGTCCACCCACTTCGCCTCCTTGTTCGTTTTCTTTATTATTTCATTTAGTTTTCCCAGGATCCCTCAACTCTCTTTTCGGATCCCGCCTCCTCCATTCCGGCTTCTGTGTAGTTTTTTAATTTAGTTTTCTTGAAGTTTGTGTTTTTGATTTGGAACTTTAGCCTTAGCTTTTCCAGCCTTTAACTCTTTGTGGCTCCCGGGGCAAGTTTATGCCCCATAATGCACTTGCACAGGCAGTTGTCCATGTGTTTAGCTGGGCGCACCCATGCATTTTTTATTCTTCTACTGCAGCTCTTGTTTGTGGCATTTCCCGGGGCAATTGTTGCTCTGCCTTTAAAGCTAAACTAAGTAAATAACATCCTCTATTTAGGGGCATTATTGGAGCAGATAGAGTGGATTTAAAAGAAGCAGTCTTGTGCAATTTTGTAAATACTTTGGAAATGCCTTGGAAGGCTTTGAAAGGCTTTTCAAAATTAACAAATATATTTTTATTATCTATATATGTATTTATATTAATAAGATCACAAAACATTAATTACTTTTTCTATGATGTAAAATGTTCGATTACTGTAATTAACTCTGTGCACTATAAATATTTTATTTTTTTAAGCTTCTTCAGTGGTTTTTCACTTTTTCACACTCAGTGGCTCATTATCTTTTTCCCACATAACTCAAAGGAAAGCGTTCTTATTTATTTTTTTCACCTCCGCTGCTAATTAAGCACACAAATTATTTCCTGCTGCACTGCGAGCAACTTCAGTTGAAATCCTTTGTGTGTGGCTGCTTTGAGTTGGCTCGCATTTATTTTTTAATTAGCGGAGCGGGAAACGCAGCCAACAAAGGCGCCCAAAGGCTGTGGCCAACTTGTCGCTGGCAATCAATAATTTGTTGTTTACAATAAATATGCATCACACCACTCATTGCTCCGCCATTAATTAGTGGCAACAAGCCAACAAAGTGGCCGCCGCCACAAAGAGACAAGAAAGCTGTTTGCCATCCAAGGCATTGAGTGAAAAGTCATTGGGGGTTGGGATGCACTAGGTACTGGGTGGGTGGCAATGGGCTGGCTAACTGATAAGAGGGCAATGCACTTTTAAAGCTGCCTTCCTTGGAAGAAGTTTAATCAGCGCGCAACGACGGAGGAGAAGAAAAGTCCAGGCTTCATGCATTGTGGGCCTCTGGCAAAGGGAATCCTTGCAAAGCCCACAAGCAGGGCGGGATTGGGTGGCCATAGTCGCAGGGCGTTTGTCCATGGTGTGTACTTAAAAAGTGCAACTCTGTGTAATTTAATACCATCCGCTTGACTCCATAACAATTCCTTGGCTGCGTTCCACCTGCGGCTGTCGAGCGGGGAACTTGGTTAAATAAAAAAAAAGCGAATGTTGTCGCCATATTTTCTATGGCATCACGCAGAGCAGCACGGTGGAAAAATCAGTGTACTCTTAGTATTTCCATTTTCAAATAATGCAATTTATTAAAGCATAAAAACGGAGTTCATCCTTTAAAATTGTAAATCAGAAACAGAAATGTTTTTTCTACTTTTTGGCAAATGAAAATCAGATTCAAAAAAATGTGCGCTGATTTTTGTCAATGTAAAACTCGCATCACCTACAGAGCTTATTAAAAATGCTTTGTGTTTGCCACAGGAGGTAAGTAAATGCCAGGGAAATGGCACGAATGTGTACCTTAAATTGACATTTTGCCAGGCGATGACTGCAAAGAGAATTGCGATTTAAGCAGGGGTGAGATTAGAATGATTCTGCAGTTAAATCAATTATTTTATCGAACTGTTGCTCATTCCGTCTTGATTTACTCCCCCTTCATTTTACCCCTTGCTCAGTGAAGCTCGAAACGGAAATCCTAGCTTGCATTAATTAATTGAAATTGCAAGAGAGACTGAAAAAGTTTTGCCTATGGAAAGCTGAGGGAAAAGCGGGAAATTAAGGAGAGAAAAGAAAACTCGGTTGGTTAGCAGTTTGCCATTTCCTTTTTTTTAAGCAAGGACACATCTACTTGAATAAATCACGACCAACAACGAAAACGAATCTTTTACGTCTGTGGGTGGAAATTAATCAAGATTTCAAAGGAAATGCTGGAAAAGAGAGATGATAAAGAAAGAGTTGGCAAGGATTCTTTTAATTAAAATTATGAATGATTTCTCAGATTAAAAAAAATCTTTTTCTCCGATTTTTCTATCCAAAATGTGGAGTGGGTAACAACTTATGGACTATAAGCGGTTAACCCTTTTCATGTAAATATGAGTTTTATCTTCTTCTTTTGATTTACTTGTATCACATAATTGTTTTAAAATCGTATTTATAAATTAATAAAAGCATCTCATAAAGTATTGACTTCGACTTTATAAAGTAACCTAAAGTTCGTAGCCATGACCAATATTTCAGCCAACCACTGTTAGCCAGTACACAAACCTCATTCTCATCGCGTAAGATTCCGACAACCTGGAGAAACATGCGCTCGGCATCGTTTTGCGGATCGTAGTTGGAGTAGGTATCGTCCACCAGCGTAATATCGCCCAGGCGGCAGTGGAGCTGCTCCTCCGACGAGGACGAGTAGAGCGACAGGATGTTGCGTCGCCGCTCATTGGCAACGTGTTGCACGCAGGCAGCGACTGTTGTCTCCACAGCTGCTTGTCGATCATCAGCAACCTCTTCTGGCGGAGCTTCGGCTTCCTCGCAGCCACTGCTGCTCAACTGCGAGTAACTCAGGCTCAGTTCGTCCATCTCTTCGCCCTCCTCCTCATCCTCCTCGTCGTCATCCTGTTCCATTTCGTGCTCCAATTCGGTGCCCCCAGTTCCACTGTCACCGCTTTGGGAGCTGGCCTTCGCCTTGGCCTTGGCCACGCCTCCATTTGCAGCGGCCGCCCCTACATTGACCACCACCAGATTGTTGAGATGGTTGCCGAAGTGGTGCGACTCATTGCTGCTGCTGCTGCTCCGACTGCGGCGCTTCAGGGACCGAAAGGGGGCGAGGAGTCGGCGACGAGTGCTGCACGTGGGCGTGGCATAGGGCGGCAGCATCTCCAACGTCTGCTGGTGTATCTTGGGTGCCCCCGAGTACCTCTCCAGCGACCTTGACTTTCCCCCACTGCTCTGCAGCACGGAGCATCCTGCTCTCCTGGTGTGGGAATTCTCAATGACCTCGCCAGCCTCATCGCTGGAACTGTGGGCCAGTGCTGGCGATGTTGCAGCCTGGCCACTGCTGGCGAAGAGTCGCATCCTGCAAAGCTATTCCAGCAAGGGGTTCCTCTTACTTAAGCTATTGTTTCAGTTAGTGTTGCTGGTGCTGTGTATGTTGCAACTAGTGTTGCTGATGTTGCAGTTGCAGTTATTGTTCTGTGACTACAGATGCTGCATATGTTGCTGACTCTTAGGCTCGAGATATGGATGCTGCCCTTTTTCCAGCAATTGAAATTGCTGCAGTTACAGTGGATGTTGCTGCTGCCACCGATGTTGCACGAGTTGCTGCAAATTGATGCTGCAGTGGCTCCTGATGTTGCCGTTGATATCGCTGCTGCTGCTCCTCGCAGTCCGACGTTGCTGATCGTCTGGCGGGGCGAGTTAATTAATCTTGCTCTATGCAGATTTCAGGTTTTCGCCGATGATGCTGCTCCTCCCGAACAAAAACTTAGGCACTTGGTTGCATCGTTTTAGGGCACATTCTTGCGTAATGAACGTTGTTTTTATGCGCTTATCTATTTATAAAACCGGTTCGACAGGATTCTACGTTTATTATTTCGTTTTCTCTCTTCAGCTCTGGTCAAATATGACAAGGGCGGCTAAAACACACACATACAAATATGTGTGTAATTCGTACTACAAATATGCCCCAAGTCAATAAGCCACTCAATTACGCCGAAATTTCCCAGCTCACGCCCCTCGCTCTCGCCCCCCAAAGCCGACCAACTTTTGACTAGCGTTAATTATCCAGACATCTTGGCTCTGTTTGCCAAGCAAAAAGGTTGACTGCATTCTGTTTACACAATTGTTGTTGCGCGCCTCTGCCTATATGTGTCTATTCCCATCTCACTCACCCCCCCCAGACGTTTGGTGTGTGTAAATTATGTTGGGCAATATTTACTCGCCGATAAGCCAACTCCAATGTTTCAGTTAAGACATTTATTGTCTTGTCTCTGCATTCTGTGTTTTGTTCTGCTCTTGGTTCTCTGGCATTGCCAAGGTGCGATAAGTGGAATGGTAAAAAAAAAAAAAACAGGAACAGGGGGTCTTTGGGAAAAACCAATAAAAAGGTGGGATAGGTTAGTGGAACGATCCTATATGCATTTTGGGGCAGACCAGAGGAAGTTGTTAAAGCAACGAGCAACGAGAAGGTGATAAAATAGGGTTAAAGATGGGAAATTCTTTCTGGAAGCTACGAGTCAAAGAAGAACCAAGTCCAACAGGAATCAGTAAATCTACAAGAGATTTACACAAAAATTTTAAAATTTTCTAAAAGAATAATGTGGAGCCTGCTTATTGCTGAAATATATATTTAATAGTAGATAATATCTCCTGACGACTTTAAAAATAACCAACATTCCATGCAAAAGAGACTCTCTTGAGACTTTGAAAAGTTGGAACCCCCGAGAAGTGGGTTCTGGTTTCAATGGAAGATTAAATACGGCTTGACTCTTTGGCCAAGTTCGTCTCAAGTGACTATAACTAAGCAATGACCCCGCTTAAGCCCCATAGAAAATAATGAAAAACAACAGAAAAAGTGTGCAGAGAACAAGCTTCAAAAATAGATGACATTCAAGAAGGCAAGAAATGACCGACGAAAAGCGGAAAACCACCAAGAACTACTGGAAAAAAAGAGGGTATAAGGAGTACGGGGTAGAGGAAAGCTCATTAAAAATTCTAAGCTGTAAAGCAAAACAAAGTTTTAAATAAAGTCCAGAGGGGCGCGGGGTGGCCAGAAGTGGAGACAAGTAAACTAACAAGCCATTGACAAAGACTTCGCCGCGTTGATGAGTGAGTGCGGCCAAAAGCGTGGAAAGAGACGCAATGATTGCGCGAAAGAGACGTGGCGAGGTGGTGCGAAAGAAATGCCAACGAGTAATGCCGGTAATGACATTGTAACGGTATTTATTACAACATTACAACGAATGACAAGTGTCTAATTAGTTAAAGCAACATTCCACTCCCCATTCTCCATCGCACTCTCCGATGCAGTCGTCTCTTTTTGGCTTTGCATAAATTTAATTTTTCTGGAAATTCTGTTTGCAGGTGCTCTTTCTTTTCGAAAACTCTCTGGTTGCTAGCGATGTGTGCGTGATAAGTAGTGACACGAGTTTATTTGCATTCCCTTGGATTTCATAAGCTGTGTAAGAATGATGTTTTATTTTGCACAAATCCGAAGCTTACTAAACTTCATAAGTTCAATACGCTTTCGTTTCTAGTGCAACCTATGTAAATACATAGAGATACATAGTTTGTGTATGACGCTTAAAATCACGCGACCATCTCTGAATTCAAGTGAACCCTAATTGGAATATATGGCCGCCTGGAAAATGCTAAAATTGTTACCACCACACGAGAATATAAGACTGGAGTGAAAATATGCAATATTTATTGCATTACTTTTTTGTTATTAGCATGGTTAAATGCATTACGAAATATTGAAAAGCAGCGCCGGCATGATGCTTGCATTTCAATTTGATTGATGTACTTTGTGGGCACGTGAGGGAAATGCCAATGCATTTCATTATAATTTTCACTTTTTTCCCCGTACATCCAGAGAGATAACATTCTGCGTCGACTTGCATACAAAATCTCCCCCTCTTGCAGATACACACAAACGTAGATACGTATGAAGGAATATGAATTGATATTGATAGAATGTGACGCTGATGTGTGCGGAATGCATTTGTTATTGCCAATGGAAATGCAAATGTTTTCACTATGTCTGCAAAAGGATGGTAAGGAAAACAATTTACCAATAATTGAAATGCAACAGATTGAAGATGCTTCCCCGGGCGCTCAGCTAAAAGTAAAATCATATCAAATTACTGAATAGCTACAAAGATTGTGGATTCAACTGCTTAATCATGCGTTACACAAACCAAACCGAATTTGCATTTTATCAAGCGAGCAAATCAAAAGTGTGTATTTTCACTTTCGGTTTATTGTTTTTGGCGAAACTAATCCACAATGCTCATCACACGCGGAGCAGCCAACTATTTTACTGGCCAAAAAAATAAAATACGAACGCTAATAAATCACCAAAGTGAGAAACTATGGGGAGTCTTGAAAGGCGCCGAAAAATTAGTCCGTTTACCTGCCTTTCAGATACAAGATACGCGCCTTTTGTTTAACAACAACAAACCTAATTAAGTTGCCCAGCTGAGCCTCCTCATTCCCAAAAAGATACATTCATAGAAATAGAAAGCCCTGCGGTCACATTCATATCACCACTGCACGGTATGTAAACCCAAAAGATACATAAATCTACGAGATATCCAGAATCCAAGTGCTGAGTCATTGAATATCGCTGTGAAAATGGTTCAGCACACATAAATCAAAAGCGTCACGAATCGTAGATCATTTCGACGAGGTAACTTGGTCCGCACCCACGAAATGGAGGACACAACCACGTGCTTACGATAATTGCAATTTGATTGAACCGACGAAACTCGGAGTGTCCAGAATTTTTGAGCAGCCCACGGCAGTCATTCAACTCTGAAAGCCACCAATAACATATAAGAATCCGAATCATGCAAAGCCGCGTCTCTGGCGGATTACACAAAAGCCCAACCGGAAATTTCAGCTGGAAAAAGAGCAGGAAAAGAAGCAAAAACGAGAGACACACAACAAAATTAAAAAAAAAAGGAAAAACATACAAAAAACTAAAAAAAGAAAAGCAAAAGTGCATTATGCGACCCTCGGTTCTGGGCTTTTGTTTAGCTGGTCTCGCTCTGTTTGGTTTATGCATTTTCACAGGGCACGAGAATGAATTCCCCATCTAGTTCTGAGTGCCCGACCATGAATAATTTTCCAGTTGTGACTTTTGTTTTCCGATTGTCAAATCCATACAAATCATGAACAAAAGGGTTAACATTTGCTAATGTCTTTAATAGGCTGTGGAAATGCGCCAAGTGATATTACTGAAATTTGGGCAAGATTAAGATAGGCTTTTTATTACTTTAATTACTTAAAATGCTAAGAGATTCGGTGATTTTATTAAAGAATAAATCAATAGATCCCTTTTTATGAAGCAAGGTCGCCTACGATTTCAATGAAAATCAAATTCCATTCACTTGCTTAACCCAAATCAAATCCAATCAATAACGAACACAGATTTCAATTTAATACATTTTTTTGCCCAATTTTTTTACCAGCCTCACTGTGAGGAATAGAAAAAGAAGAAAACGCACAAAAAAGGAGCGGAAATTTCATGCGGCAAAATTGAAACCACAAAAGTCACTCAGTGGATGCCACGCCCCCAAACGTCAGTGCATTTTCAGGGCTCAAACATATGCGAGGGAACATTTCCATTCAATACACTATATGAGGCTGCCTGGAATTGGCGTTGAAAAATGATATCAAATTTGTATTTGCCTGGCAAGCAGACACACTCACACACACAAACAGACTTGTCGCGCGGCAAATAAACTGAAAGCGACTGACAAAGCCAACTTGGCAGTGCATTTGGGCCAAGTTACCCAGTTTCGGTTGCATCAAATGGCATAAAAAAGCAAAAGACTTTTTGATGGCCAACAGACTTGTGGACTCGCCCATGGCCAGCAATAAAAGTCAAGAGTGCCAAGCGACATGGAACAATTTATCACAGGCAAATGATCAAAACAAGGCGAAAGGATCGCAAAACGGGGCGGAGGACTGGTGGAGTCCTGCCCTCAGGCAATGGGCGTGGCACTGAAGGCTCTCGCCGACTTAAAACGAATTTTCATATCAATTTCGACTTGGCTTTCGCCAAGGAGTGGGTGGCGCAGGGGAAACGCTTCGGATTCAATTGTTGAATTTTCCGCAAAGAACGAACTTGGCCGCCGGCGAAAATAACGTGGAAAATTTACAAGATGTTTTCGAAGCGATAAATAAAGTTGCAAATGTGAACTGCATCAGCTGCTCCGTCGACTTCCTTAGATCCCTCAACATCCCTCCGACCAGAATACCCTCCGTTCTGTCCATTCTGTTCAACTGCTATTGAGGCTTTTGGAGCTGCATAGCTTCGTTATGGCAATTTGCCTCAAATTGGTTGCTCTACGCATTCGCACAAATTGGGACTCTCTATCTGAGTATCTGCATCTGTGGCGGGCCAGCTAAACTGGTTCAAAACTGTGTCTGCCAGGCGAGCTTTAAGACATGTTTATTGGCCAGATACAAATGTTTCCTTTGGGGATTGGCGGCGAGTGGGTGCAGTGCTTCCCCGTGTGGTCCTGCTTGCAATTAATCGACCAGGTTGGTTTTCCACCCATTCAAGCTGCTCCATTTTAAGGTTTTCCCTTTTACGGCCGACAAAGACTCTATCGCGCCAGCGGGAAAAGTAATTTTCGCAGCATTTTATGGCCACGCATTTGGATTAATAATAAATGCAGTGAGTTGGTGGGGAGCAGCGCATAATAATATACGAATATTTATGGAGCTAGTAAAACGTTATGAGAGATTCGCTTATGACAGCTGCAGGAGCTCGAAAGGCACGAGAATGAAATTAGTTCAGACTACAGACATTGAGGTTGGCAGCCATTAAAGACCCGACCCCGTATAATCTATTCAATTAGAAGAGTTGACCACCCGGCGGCTGGAAAAAGTGGGTGGAAAAAGTGGGAACAAGTTTGCACGTATCCCCCATCCGGAAGAGGGACGTGCGTCTGTGTGCATGTCCTGGCCATTGTTTGTGAAAATTATTTTATAATCATTTTATCACATTTTCCAACCAACCTGCCAGCAGCAGCAGCATCAGCAGCACAAGTTGAGTTTTCACTGGCACACCGGCACACCTGCTGCCAGGATAGAGATCCTCTATACCCGGCCAACAACAATGCACCGAAGGCTCTAAGCCGAAAGCAAAAGCATGCTGGCAACTTTTGCCTTGCCATTGATGGCCCACACACAAGCACACACACCCGTACACACACACTTATGGCTTTGAATCTTCATTTTCCTTAGACAATGACAAAAATGGAGGATAATAGATAAAATTAAGTGCAACTGCAGCAGACAAGGAAGGAAGGAGCATGGATATGGCTGGCTTCTTGTGGGGTTTATTGTCGCCCTTTTGGCGACGGTGGAGAAGGTGGAGCTGGTGGCGGGGAATCCCACCCCGAAAAAAGGAGAGTCGGGCCAAGTCATGGATGCCATTAATAAAGTGCATTGAATTGGCTGCACGGCACTCAGCAGAAAATGGTGGCTGGGCTACGAACATTTACCTCCTTTTTGGCCTGTAAAACGTTTAGCGAAATTGTTGAACAAACATGGAGTAATGGGCGAGTGAGTTATATTACGGATGGGGCACATAAAGCCATCCCATCGATGGGAACTGTGCGATAAAATGCTGTGTTCGACATTCAGCAATGTTTTCTTTTCAAATATTATCGGGTTTTGGTATTTTCCCGGCATGAATAGCTATTTATAGGAATTTCTTTAAAAATGTTTAACATTTAGTAAATAGGCCCATGGAAAACAGTGATTAAACCACGGAAATTGTTTCAATTTTGATTAATAAAAACGTTTCAGACAAGAAAGCAGTATTATCACAAAACTATCAGAGAAAGAGAATTTAAAACCTGAATTAAACATGAACAGTTCACCCAATTGATTGTGTAAATCCGGAGTAAAATGTTCTACGATAGTAAACAGACCTTAAACATGGCATTACAGGTTTTAAATGTATCTGGTCCATTTATGGAATTAAGCCACTTCCGCTCTGATATAAACTCATCCAGCGATTAAGAGAATCGAAGACCTGTTATCGTTGTCACTTCACTTCCCACATTCCAATCTCTGGGAAACTTGGCAACAAGCTGCCGCTAACCAACTTTCATTAAACCAGGGGCGCAATTTTAGTTCAACAAATTGAATTAAACATTCTGGGAAGCACTCGAAACCCGGCTGCTCTTTGCGAAACCTTTAACGCCTTTTGATGCGAAACTTTGCGTAACCTTTTAGCCGGAAAATTCGTGGGAACTAAGCAGCCGCTTTAAGCACAAACTTTTCAACGGTAATAAGAATAAAACGAGTTTTAACCTTTGCCACCTCACCTCCCCATCAAATTTCATCAAAATGTAGCCGCAAAATTTTACGCCAATTTCAGTTTGAAGAGCAGCCGAAAAGGGATCGCGTTTGACACCTACGCAAGGCACTGCAGAAAGGATCCCCCAAGGACTCGCTCATCCTGGCCCATCATCTTTATCCCGGGAACAATAATAATTTTTAATGAGTTGTAAAGTATTTTTACAACTCTTCTTTTACTGCACGAGAGGCGGAGGTGAAAGCGAAAGTCGAGCACCTGAATTTGTATGCCATACGGTATATTTATCGTGTATATTTTTGGTTGTACATTATTTTTGATGGCTCAATTTCCGTTGCGGTGCCAACTTCCGTGCACCGCCTTCAATGAGCCGAGCTAAAACACGCCCAAAAACCAAAACAGCCTGAAAAAATGCGAAAAATGGAAATCCGAAAACAAACAAGCTGGTTTCAAGCTCGGAAAGTTGGCTGATATGCGTGATTAAGCACTGACAGATGCCCACCCCTTACTCGTTTTATTATTTTTCCTCGTTTTTTGTTTTTTTGCACCAAGCCCAGCTTTACATGATTGTTCTCCCTTTATTCGGAGACAAAAAGTGAAGCAGAAAAAATAATGATAAATATGCTGGAATCTATTTTGGGGGCATTTTGTAGGCGGGTGTGTCACTTAATGACTTTTCTGCTGAATGCCAAATGAACAAGTTCCGCCGGGGGGAGCTGGAAGTCGGATGAGGTAAAAATGCTGGGGGATCCGATGGAGTTGCTGATGTTACATTGTTCCCAACGCGATTTTCTGTTGAAATTCAGTCGCCAAGGTAACTGAACGAACTGGGAGATGTCAGATTGCTTTGTTTCGCACTGGTGTTATGTTAGACAAAACTGAAAACGATACGCTTTTTGTGTACCAAAAAGGCGGATATCTATCTGCCGTTTACCTACTTAAATTCGAGTTAATGAAAAAGGAGTTCAAATGACTTGTCAAGAAATCTACAAAGTGTATGCTGTCAATGCAACATTAATAATACGCACTGACTGGAACATCGGTTCGCTCTCTTTTCGGAAATTAAACCATTTCATTTTGAACTGACTGGAGGTAGACAAATTTATTTCCAATTTCCTGATTTATTTCCTCCTCCTGCCTTTCTATACCCATCCAAATCAGCTTAAAAGTGATTTTGTGCGAGTATTTTCCCCGCTTTTGTTGGATGCAGTTCACTAATTAAGTGGATCTAAGCGCTTTCCAAACAACCAAATGCGAATGGCAGACAAAACGCTTTAAAGCCTCTCCCAAGAGCCAGACATCCGAATCGATTGGGTTGGGAGCTGGGGCAAAAAGCGGAGATCCCGGGGGAGTCTATACTTCGCTGGCTGCCTGACTGGATGGCCATCGTAATATATTTGCATTAACCCAGTGACACATTTTGACATAATCTGATTAATTGGCGTGTAAAGGAGAAATAAATTGAGCGGCGTCTAATGAACCGATGGCCGGAGGGAAGATGGAAGTTGCTAGATGCTAGATGCTAGATGGTACATGGTAGATGGCGGATGGAAAAGGCAGCTGGTAACAGAAGGAGACTGCCAGATGGCGCCGGACCGAAGAACGCCCACATGATAAGTGGATGGATTTCGAAAGGGGACTGCAACTATCTTCGCCTCAGCAATGCAATAATTTGCCTTAACGAATGTTGATAGTTTTTCACTATCTGGCTGAATAAGGACACTGCGCGAAAAAGGTTCTGAGCCAACAAAAACGATTGATTAAACACTGCATAGTGTATATTCATAAAAAAAAGATACAAAATCAAATGAGATTTAGATTTTTTAGGAAGATGCCTAATTTTCTTTAGCTATTTAGTAAATTATTTGGTATTTCAATTGTTTTATATTATTGAAAATAACACCACTTTCCTGCCGTACTGATTAAACCATCTTGCATTTTTCCTCTCCAAACTCCATGTCTAATAGCTAATTGATGTCAACGGCTTGGCGGCAGTGGCAGTTGAAACCAGGAAGATTGAGCAACCAGGCCAGACCGCAAAATGTAGCTGCTCCTACTGCTCCGACCGACCTGATCCGCCAGATTGGCCAGATCGGAGTGCTCCGCTGGCAACTCTATCAAAAGACGTGTCAAGAGTTGGCGGCGGCGTTTGGCTTTTCTTGTGGTGCACAGCGTTTCGGTGTCCCGGTGTCTCAAAGTCCGCCACTTAACCGCCAACGCCGCAAAATCAATCAGCCATAGGATTGAATAGGCATGGGGAGCAGCCACCCATCGCCAAGCCAAGCCAACACCCTATTCTTTCGGCCCTTTTCAATTTATTAAACGACATTTGCTTAGCACTTTCGCCTAGATTTTCTTACACACAAAACTGGTGCGCCGCTGGCCCCAAAGCATCAATTTTTAATTTCATTAGCATGGAGGGCATAGCCTACTTCACCCCCGCTTTCTGGATTTTTCATTATCTGTTTTTCCAATTTGCATTCGCCGGCCTCTGTTTCCCTGCTCGCCATTTTCCGGTTCATGCGTTGCTCGCATTTGAATTTTAAATGATTATTGATTTCACATAGCTGGGTTCCCAAATGAATGGTATTTACAACACCGAATGGCTTTTCAGTGGCCTATTTTTGGCTCAATTCGGTGGTCTTTGCTCAGGGTCAAATAAACTTGCTAATTACCCAAAGTGCATGGTTCCAGTTCTCTAAACAAAACGAAAGGCTAAAGTCTCTTCTCGCTGGATAAAGTGAAATGTAAACAATTTTCAGCGCTGGCTGAATATATATTCATAAGGAAGTAAACAAAAGGTGGGTGGGAAAATAAAAGATTTTGGGTCCTATCTATCAACTGGAGCAATTACTCAACTGGTCAACAGATGTTGCAGATTCTGCTGTTCAAATTAGGCATATTAAAAAATAAATATTTATATAAACATTTTTTGCAGGTGCCTGTTATGCTTTACTTCAAATATATTCAAACGATTAAATTGTATTAGAGAGAAAACCTTACTGTGCAGCAAAAGATTAAGCCAATTTGACCGCACAATAAATTTCTACATCTTTTTTATGTTTATTCTGGATAGACCAGACCATTTTAGATAAAAGCTCTGACTAATCACACTGCCAACCCGAAAAGAAGCCAAAGCCAGAAGCATCCATAAAGGTAATCGGAAAATGTTTATTTAATAAATAAATGGGAGAGAAATTGCGCAGCTTGCAGGTTGAATGGATTTGGTGGGTGAATCAATGGGTGGGTGGCTGTTTTGGTCACACACTGCCAGTATTTATTCAATTAAAATAATCATAAAGAGAAATGTTTATATGGCTGCTGTGCAAATATAAATACAACAACCAAAAATTATTGTTATGCATGTTTGGGTCCAGAGTATGCAAATAAAAATCGATGAAATTAGGTGCAATTGAATTCGAGCATGGATATTTGAAGTGGTAATCGAAACATGACTTTATAGATTTTTTGTCGTTTCTGTGTATGTCTTTAAGATGGAATTTCTCTATTTTGGAACGTAAATAAAACTCCAATTAAAATTGCATTAGAGAGATTGTCGCTTGGAAAAGCTTTTCCATTTGGAACTTCTTTTCCGCTTTTTCTGGCCATTTTATAATAGTTTGGTAATGCTTCACGGCTGACTAAATAGGCCGGATTCGATTTGGTTTGCAGACTTTGATGCGGGCCGAACTCTGACTTTGATTAATGACTCAAATGCGATGGGTACCTGGCCAAATTTTCCCTCAGTCTGCCCTTAAAGTTTCCTCTCCTCTTCTCAGCCAAATAGTGAGTACATTTTCTGCTCAATTGGGTTGTGTACATTTGGGCAAACATTTGAGCTCATTAGATCATTAGGAATCATGAATACTTGACATATTTTTTGATTTGCATAAAACAACAATGGCTTTGAGATCGGCAGTCTATAGTGGCTAGGAACTGTAAGAGTTCGTGGAATTTTAATCAATTTACCAGGACTCCTAATTGAGCTGTCTGCCCAAAAAAAGAGGCGCATGGCATTTAATTGAGCGCAACTGCATAATTGCTCAATTAAAGTGATTGTGTCAGCGCTGCAACGGCAGCAAATGCAGCCGATAAACACGCCACAATTAGTGCAGCAATTTTTTAATTGATCGAAACACAACTGACATCGACTCCCCATTGACAGCTGCCACTGTTTTCCACTTCAAGTGCGTGAGGATGGGCAAAAAAACGTATCTACAGCTAGTTGGCTACGTGAGGAATCGGGGAAAAAACTCCCGCCATGTCTTGGGCCAATAAACCGAATTGTCCCAATCTGTAAATATATATGTTTCACACAGCCACGAAGAAAGAACAATGCCAGCAAAGTGAGGCTGCCAATTCAGATTACCTGAATTGCTCCGTTTGTCAGATACTTTTTCTGTAGTAAGCTTGCCGATAGATAAAACCGGCTGCAAATGCCACTTGTTCATTGAGATACAGAATTTGATTCATGCATTCGACTGTCGAGATGCATTCTCTTTGGAATTTGTCACAGCTTTTTGGCAGATATTTATGTATATTATTCACGAGACATGGGTGCTTTTACTCACTCTAGTATGAGATTCGTTGGGGCACGTCAGTTGCACTTCGAATTGAAGTTTTAGGGTCAAAAGAAACTTTTATGGAAAATTGCCACCAATATTTTTAGTGAGATTTTCTTAGGAAAAATAAATAGTAAGTAAACTTTGTTTAGCAGAACATTTCATGGAAAATAAAATCGACTTCTTAAATCTTTTGAATCGGTTTAAATACAATTTTACTTTATTTACAAAATTTTCCTGCAGTTAAAGATATCCTATCGCATTTTACTTGGCTTAACTTTATGCGCATAAAATGTTATTCGCAGTGAGTTAAATTCCCGGGACAGATGCAGAAGTATTGGAGTAGTCGAGTGAACTTTATTCCACACCCTGACAACGGCGAAAATGCCCGACTTTCTTATGCAATCCGGCAGATACTTTTTAGGCGAAAGGCCCCTCCCCTGTCCTCCATCGAATTGACATGCAAAATGTGCGCTGTGGCGCCAGGCTGATGTCTGAGCTGCGAGTGCCAGCCATTTATTTGGCGCTGGTGGAATTGAGTTGCATTGCCATTTTCCGCCTGCATTTGCCATTTGCAGTCGCATCTGCGAGCCTATAAATAAGCACGTCACACCGTTAGCACCATTAACTGCATATTAATTGGCCGAAATAGACACCGTCTAAATGGCGACAGGACTAAGCCTCGAGATCGCCTGACATTTGCCCAAGTTTAGACAGGTAGGTATGTGTGTTCACTCGCGTTTGCGAATCTCCTCGAAATGCCAAATGGCACTTGGAATGTGCATCGAAGCCACTTTTTTTTGTAAAGAGGCGTGGTGGAAGCCTTAATTGTGCCGAAATAAATATTTACTCCACTAGCGCGTTTTGGCGTACCAATAAATATCCAGCGAGGGAGACAAACCAAGACAAGAGCAACATGTATCTTCCAGATACTTTTGTATCTCGCTCCCGCTCGCACAAACATTCGTCGGGCACAGTACGCATGCATAAATTAAGTGCAATTAGCATAAACAATTTTCAGCTTTTAACTGAACTGTTTGCAATTCGGAACGGAAGAGGGGGTGTCTTAAGTGCGCGGGGGGAAACTTGAAAGGGGGCATGGCGAACACATGGTCGGCATCTAGGGAACAACATACAAAATCTGAGGCAGCAACGCAAGATGTTCTTCATATAAGGACGTGGCCGGAGAGTAAGCTTGTGTGGATAGATTACTTTTCGCCAAATTTGGCAAACACTGGAAATCAGTGGCAGAAAAGTGAACAATTTTGCGGCAATGCGGTATTTATGGGATGCAGTGCGTTTGGGGTACTCAAATGTTGTAATATGGAACTTTTGCATTTATCATTATCATTATCAATATATTGACATATTTTATTGATTAAGCACACATACTTTCTTTTGAAGTGTGGATTGTAATTCAAAGAATTTACCTTAATCGTCACTGATACCAATATTATTGACACTTTATGAACCCGAAATTCCCAGAAAACCTTGCTGCACTCCTCCCCTGGACTTTGATTAACCCCCTGAATACCCTCTACATAACCCTTTATTTGTGTCAGACCGATGATTTCATACTGCAGCTGCAGAAGTTTCGAGTAACAAATTTGGTTCTTCTTCGTTCTGTTGGCGTTCCTTATTCGAAAAGCTCTTCATATAAACACATGCATGTACTTAAACTCCAAAGTAACCAAAGTCCACAGAGCAACGGAACAGCCTTCTTCATCGCAAAACAACAGATCCGAATGGAACGCAATAAAACAGAAGCACATGATGGGGTATCCGATCTCAGTCGCTGGTGTTTGTTTACAGAGTTTTTACATACCACATATGCATATGCATATGGATACGTACAGGCATGTTTTAATATGACGTTTAAATGGCGTTTAGTATGTGAAATGTACAAAAATGTACAAAAATGTCGAGCACATGGCAAGCAACAGCGTCGGTAATCGCGAAATTCGCCGACTGCGGCTGGTAAATATTGTGCACAAATAAGTGAAGCACTCATATAAATAAATAAGTGAATTCGAGAAATTTAAGTGAAATTCGCGAAAGGGGAGACTCGGTATCGGTGTGTCTTGGCAATGTGAAAAGCGCCGGCTCATCAGAACCCGAAACCAGACGGTAAAATATGTGGATGGTTCCTACTGAAAGCAGATCTTTGTGTGGGAACTGGGTCTCCCAATCGGTTATTAAACGGCGCCCAAGGTCGAATCGCTTTGGGGTTATTGGAAATCGTCAGTGTCAATAGGTTGAACTAGATTCCCCGCATGAAATGAGGCAACCGATTGAGTTCGCCTCGAATTTATCCAGCTGACAGCTGTAGAACAATTCCTTAATTGGTCGTTGCTCCGGGGCAGTCAGGAAAATCAAAATATTTTGTGACTCACTAGTAACATTTCGGCTTTCAATTGAGACTCGTTTCTGCGGGAATAGCAGATGAGTTAGGGAGCTTTTTCTTATCGCGACTGTCTGGCAGTTCAAGTGGGTCACCCCCTCCTCGCAGAGTTCGAGTTCAAAATCCACACAAGCTGCTTCCCGCTGTTTTATTGGTCGGCGTACGCAATAATTATAATGGCTTGTCAACAGCTTCAATAAAAAAGCACCATATCACATTGGAGATACGGATCTAGCCCTTAAGACCCTTAAAGTACCAGAGTTATCTGTTATGTTAGATAAATGTGTTACATAGATGATGTTCTACTTGTAACCGGAATGCAAATGGAAATGGGAATTGCTCTTGTGCCAAATGAATATTATTGTTATGGGGTGAGATTCGTTTCATTTCGGGGGCAGGGGCTCCCACCAGTGCTCATGGGTTAATAAAAACAGGAATGTAAACGACAGACAAAATATGGGAAAAAACAAAGAAAAACAGAAAACATACTTTGAGCGTGTTGGAAATTAGAATTTCCGATACAACCGATACGGATTGCGGCTGGAAAAATAGAACAAGAAATTTGATAACTTAGACAGGGAATTAAACATTCGTGCTAGATAATGAAAACTGCAAATGAGCAGAAACACAGTATGCATGGGTGTTAAATATTTCAACTTCAAGCTGACATCATCGCAAAGATCGGCAGGCAATGATATTTGGCAGGGGTTAAGAAACGGAAATCGCCGAAAATTGGGGGCACAGCATGCAGTCCGTCCGAGCAAATAAATTAACGATATTGATGGAGTTTAGAAAGTTTAACAGAGGCGAGAAAAGTCGAGTGGCCGGGCAGATGGCGCCACTGTGCCGCCGATTTGAGTCATATGCGCTCTAATTAACCAACTGACACTGAAATCCATTAAAAAACGAATAAAGGAACAACGACGGTCCGCGTCTGATAAGCATATAACAAGTTATATACGAAAGAACAACAACTCAAACTCAAAGATGCTGAGACACAATGTAAAACAGTAAGCCTTTGAGATGCAAAGATATATGTGTGTATTTCTATATGGAAACACGAGTAACCAGACTACCCATAACACTCGAAATGATGACAAAGATTAAGTGAGCCACATCCAAGGCTGCAACAAAGGAGAATAAGATACGGCACAAGGAAAGACAGCGAAGTAAGAGACAACTTCAACAAATAAAATGAGCAAGACGACTAAATCTCCTTGTGCGCGCCCAACAAAATTCAATAAAATGCAAAGTAAATAATAATAAACGACCTTGCCAAGAGGATATCCTCGCTTCCCCGGGATGTGTATCTTTCCCCTCTCCGAGTTCTCCTTTTCGACATTTCCGCGTGGGATATTAAGCATACGCACCTCGGGAGATTTGCTGCTCGCCGAGATGCAAATGAGATTCTTCTCGGATGTGAAGGAATTTGCAGAACTAAGCCTATCTTCGGATTCTTGGGCATATTAAACGTAAAATGTATAACAGAATGTCAAACTCAAGGTAATAGACTTGTAAAGTGGAGATTCCAACAGGTGGGACTAAGGTACTCATTTAATAAATTATATATATTGTATAAATTCAAAACCTTATACTATTTTCTCGCTGTGCATTTTACCCACACAAACGAGTAACTGAGCGAGTGAGATGGTCACTTTCCCGTAATAATTCTTATAAATACATTTCCACTGCGTTTGCCATATTGTAATTTCTACTCGCCAAAAGCTGAGCTAGCATAATTTTTCTTAACGCCGTTGTCATGTTTTTTAAGCAGTTGTTCCCATCGCCACGAGAGAGAAAACAAAATTACTATTACTATCTTGTTACTATCTTGATTTATGATTTTTAGTGTTTATTTGCCATTTAAGAACGGCGGTGAAAATAATGTTGTATTGAACACGCGCTACCACAAGTTGGTGAAAAGTGCGCACACTTTTAAACGTGACTGTTACCAAGAATTTTTGTTTCATTTATCACACAACACAAATGCACTAAGTTCTGGTGTTATTATACTTTCTGTTGTTGCTTTGTTGTCTTGTGGCCACAGCGTTGACGAAAAATGATTATAATAAATTCGACCTTATTACTCTTGTTACTTTCGTTTGTTTTGCCACAGAAAAAACAAAGTATAACACACCAGAACAATTTATTTTTGCCATTTATTTTTTTTCTCAACGTTGGTTTACAATTGCGGCCGAGAAGGTGAAAATATATCTGGGGAATATTTTTCGCACTTTAAACACTTTTCTGTGAGGTTACGGTTTTTTTTTTTTAAATGATCCTTGAGTTAGGAATTTGATTTTTTTTTCATGGCTAGTATACTTTTTGTGTTTTTTTTTACCGGCAGATCGCGATCGCGACAAAAAACGCAACCAGCTTACGCACCGCCGCTTCGAAAACTGACCCAACAACAAAGCCGGCGAGCGATGGAGAGCGAAGCGCTGCTGCACTCGAAAAAGCACTCAAAAAATACTCAAAAACACTCGGAAAACACTCGAAAAAAACCCGCACTCCCAAAAACGAAACTTGTTCTCTCGCCAAGAACTTGTTGCTCACTTTGCGGGTTTTGTTTATGCATTGTTTATGTCTTCATGCTGCCGCCATCCACTCAACCTGCCTCTCCCACTCACTCGCTGGGTTAACTCATTAAGTGGTTGTCATGTTGAGTGCTCCAATTGAGTGCCACTCACGAGTGTGTTGTTATAATTTTTCAATCTGCCAGATACTGCTGCGCCCCTCCATGGAATTATTTATTGCCGGAGTTTCGGGCTCATTTCGATACAATTTATAAATGCATTTGAATGGCCTGTTTTTTGTTGTCGCCCTTTATCTTCCCGCATTTTTGGTTTGTTTTGGTTTGGTTTTTATTCGTTTGTTTTTATGGCACTTTTATTTGATAATTTACACGCATTTTTTGTGCGATTTTTGTTCTCATGAGACTCGTTTTCGAATGAATGATTCTTGTGACTCAGAACAAAAACGATTGGAAATTTGGGTGTGGGATAAAAAGAGTTTTAAATCTATATCCCTTATAGCTAGCAGTAAAGTATAAAATAAATATTTTTAAATATCTTTGTTTTGAAATATTCATCGATAAGTCGATATGATAAGTAAAGTTTGTACTTCCGTGCAAATTAAAATATTTAAATATACTAGTTGTCTACTATTATTTGGTTTTAAATATATATTTTTTCATTTTTCCTAACTCACGTTAAGTTCCTAATATATTATATGGCAGTCGACTAAAATATGTTACTTTTTTTTTGTTTTTTATGCTTGACGCATAAAGAAAAAGAGAAATGCAAAATTGGTATATAATTTTCCCGTTTGGCCGCTCCACACGTGACAAAGTGTGAAAAATGCCTCCAACTCCGAAGCGTATTTTTCTTTTTCTGGGATTGTCTTAAGCCTACACTTGCTTTAAAAGGCGGGGAAAAGGATGTGGAAAATGTGGAAATTTATGAACTGCAGACGCGACAAAAAAACGACGGAGAGGGAGAGGAGGGTCCAAATCTTCAGCAATAGTTCGTTTTTCTCTCTGTGTGCGAAGTGCGGCCGGAAAATCTATTTTCGAGCTCATAATTTTCTTTTCCAGTCTGCCACCTTGTAGGGCAGTATTTCCTCCATCTCTACCCTCGTGTGAATATTTATCTTTGGCAAGGCGATTTGTCGTCTGCCAAGATAAAAACAGAAACCAAAAGGCAAACCAACGAAAATCCTAAAGCCAAAAATGCATCTGGGAAATCATTCAGTTCGCCTTGCCTTCGGATTTCCTGAATTCGGAAATTGAAATTGAATTCTCTTCCTCTGTCCATACGCTTCTAATTGTTTTCTGAGGTCTTTGCATATTTCCCCTGTCTATTTCGTTTTTCAGTTTTGTTTTGTAGTTGGCACTTATTAATGGACGGAAGATTTCGGAAGAGAGTTCCGATAACATTTACTAATGTATTTAGGACAGTTGATCGATGTTCTCTGAAGGAATGTAGAACTTGTTTAAGTTGCTGGATTTATTTACGTGAAATTTACTTGTTCATAAAGATCTCTGGTTTTTTGTTAAAATATGACCAATATATCGCGAGTATCCCTGTTTTTACAATTTTATGCTCTCCCACCCAGTCCCACTTAATTGGAAAGCAATGCCAATTAGGGAACTATTTCATGCCATATTGTAAGCCCTCTGGCAAATATTTACCAAATGTTTGTTTTTGCACCCCCACGAACGAACGCCAGTCAGAAAGAAAAACATACAATAAATGGCAAATATTTATGAAATGAAAATCCTCGACCCTGCTAGAAGGGTCAACCGGGTGAAATTGGAAAAAGTTGACTGCCGCACAAAATGGCGCCGTTAGCCAATGGAAAAAGGAGCAGAATCGAGCAGAAATATTGACAGGCCAAATGAATTGTCCATATGGTGAGCCACGTTCCAAATAGAAGAACACCCTGTGTGTGTGTGTGTGTGTGGCAATATAAAGCACAACACGTTTGACAATTATACATTGGTTACATTTCGTGGCATATTTGTGCAGTTTGCGCAAACAACAAGAGCGCAATAAAAAACGACGGGATAGACACAAAAAACCAACGGAAAATGGCGCAAAAAGTCAGACAGTGGAGTGCAATATGCGGTTATTACGTTGATTGTGGGCGTGGCAAAGGATCCACTCCCAGTTATAGCCGTAAAAATAAACGGAGAGAAGAAAGCCGCATGGTTAAAGCATTTTAGCGTGACAATCAATTGATTTCCCAGGCGGTTGACGAGAAATGATATATTTTTCTATATTTGACGTGCAATATTTTCCCCATTTTCCACAGCACTCAGCTGCTGTCTTCTGGTGACATTTCTTGTTATTCTGCTTTTTATCCTTGTTAAAGGATTTAATGGCACGGAATGTGGTTTTTATTTGGATTACCATTTCGAAGTGAGGGTGTGTTGAAAGCCTATTCAAATAAATTTATTACCCTCAATTTTATTTTTAAAAGGGATTTTGGGAAGCCATTAAGCAAATAAGTGAAGCACATTACTTATTTCAATTTAAACAATTAAGTGAACGTTAAGCTATTAAATAAATGTTTTAATGTATGTAAAATTCGCATATTTATGTTTTTAACAAGAATTTAATTCATTTTTTTAAGCGAGCGAAGTTTACTTAAACTTTTCAATGGACTGGCTCATAAATATTGCATACTTCTAGGCATACTTCTTAAAATCTGTTACCACTTGATGGGGTTCTGGTCTCGGCTAAGGACAAGTCTGCATGTGCACAATATGTACGAAAATTTCAAAATTGTTTTATTAGCTTTTGTTGGTTACTTGCCCAGTCGGTAATCCCTGTTGCTAAATCAAAATTTCCATAGATAATATTTCTCCTGGTGTCAACCGGGGCTGGTAGTTCGTAAAGTGTGCCATAAATCACTGGCCACCGAGCACAAGCGCTCGCACATGCATCACACACACTGCGTATGAGTGATTTATTAAACTATTTTGTGTCGAAGTGAGGAGGAGTGAGCTAACTAAATTGATTTCATTGTGTGTCCCAGCCTGCATAATAAACCAAACACAAACACAAGCTGCAACGAAAACTTTTAGCCTCAGCAAGGACATTTTTCAGCAGCTTTTACTTGAAGTGGTTAAGCACGGCTAGAGGAGCAAAAGGACAACGACCAAGTAGCAGCAGCAGCTTCGTCCGAGTGACCATAAGGGGTTAAATAAGTTGCCTTCCCATGTCCTGCTTCAATATCGACCACATGTGGTTAAATTATGGCCAGAGCTGACTGCCCTTACACCATTTTCTGCTATTTTTCCAGCAATTTTCCGGGAAATCAATGAAACATATTTCAAAGCGTTAAGCAATTGCTTTTTAGCGTCCATTCAGCATGCCACTGCGGACTGCCAATGCCACAATTTTACCCATTTTAAGTGGACGGTTCTCCGATTCCATTGGATTCGATTGGATTCTCTGGAGCGTGCTCCGCATGGGGATTCACATTCACGCATTTGGAGGAGCCCATCCGCCCATCCCACTGCTCTTGTCGAGCTAACTCCATAAAATTCAGAGTCTCGAATTATTTGCCAAATGAGCCAGAAGTAGTTCTGTGGCATTGTCTGCTCTGACCAACCCTTTTCATTAGCATGGCAGGGCCGGCATTCCACATCTGATTGAGTTTGTGGGTGATTGCCAAGGAATTTCGGCGTGACATTGATGTTGATGGGCGCCATGCATCATGTGGAGCCCAACGAAAGAGGAGCTCGGTAGGCTTGGGGATGTGGAGATGCCTCCCAGTTTGATTGAAGAGCCTGGCTGGGCATTGCATTGAGGTTTGCCGAAGCCAGTACTAATCAAACTTCATTAGGGTTGAATGCTTGATTGCAAGTGCTGGCGGAACTTTCAAGAATCCTACGATTCTGGTTCAATTTCTTTCCCTATGTGCACTGTAATTTTATCACCAGTCATTAACTGAGTAATAACTAAAGTTATCGCTATGTAAAGATGTAATAAATGCCAAGATACTTCAACCGATAAAACAACAAAATGTCAGCTTATTCTTTAACTTCTTTATGAGCAATGTGCACAAAAATTCACTTTCAGGCAAAAATACCTCGTCTTTCTCCCGCGCAAATGAAAATTTCCCGCAAGAACTTTTTATTCAATTAATAGACATTTTCTCCCTGTGGTCAATTAACCAAGCTGACCACTATTCAGTGGCTTGTAGGAGAGGAAGGGTTTCGGTTACTACACTGGCTAAACTTTGCCTCAGCTATTTGGCGACTTCATTTAACGTGGCCCAACCAGGCTTTCATAGAACGGTCGCAAAGTTTGCACACCCTACCACGCACCCTCATTTCTGCCCTGTTCTGCATCCTTGTAATTGTTTTAAGTTGCATTTATTTAAACTTTTTTATATGCCCAGCGCACCAAACTTTCCGATTTTTTCTTGCCAGCAAACTTTGTTCCTTCATTTCTATTTTAATTTGCACTTTTTTCTACCTTTTTAATGCTTGCACATCCCTTTTAATTTTTTCACATTTTTAATTTTGAAAAAAGTTTTCCTTATCAGTAATTTTTGTTTCGCCAGCAAAAAATTAAATAAACATTTTCGTGTAAGGGTGGGCGAGTACTGCCAAAAAAGTTAACCAACTTTTACAGGTGGGTAACGAGTTTTTTAGCCGCTTTTAACTTGATTTTTATGCTAGTCCGAAAAAATATGAAACGCACTACGCTGTTAAGCACTTTCGAGGAGTCTGCAATTTTTCGGGGTGTCGAGTGGCATTGAGAGATTATTTTCCGGCGATTTCCGCTGATTCAATTGGTCGGGAATCGACTGAACTGGAAACCAGTTAAGCAAAACGAATTTATCAAGAATCGTTTGAAAAAGAGCGGCGGTAAACGCGTTATTAAAATGCGTTTAAACAATTTTAGTTCAAGTGCAAATCTAACGAACGAATTTATTTGAATTTTAAACGGTTTTCATAACCGTGGCACAAACACCATATATACGTGTCTAAATATTGGCAGTTATGATATATAACACCGCCAAGTGGGTCAACATTTTGTGTTGATTAGATTTGTCCGCAAAAGGGCAAACAAAAACTGTTTGCCAAAATCCGTTCAAACTGTTCCCAATGGTGCAATTTATCTATTAAAAAGGTCAGTAGACAAATTTATAAGCCTGATCGTATGATTTAGAGCAGAAAGTGGCTTAATAATAGAAATATTAGGTATTGTTTGGTGTATTATTATTTTAGAGTATGATTTCTGTTTTCAAAACAAGCTTACTGATATATTCTTAGTATAGTACTTAGTAGCACTGAGAAAATTCTATTTCCGACTATAAAAGGTAGAACTCAAGTGCCTTTTTTTATGACATTTCTCCTTTTTTCAGCTGTTTGGGGCCAGGATTTCTTGATTTTCATGACTATTGCCTTTTGGCTGTGCTCCATTCCCCTATATTGCTTTCCGGGTGCTCGTTCAGTCTGAAGCATTGATTTTCGCTAGGCTGGCCGCTGAGAATATGCCACCTACAAAAACTCGCACAAAAACGGACGAGTATCGCATACAATATGTGCACTTTATGCGCTTTGATATTTTATACATTTTGTGCCCGCTGAACGAGTTGTTTTTGCACAGAAATGGGGACTGGTGTGTCCCGCCATGTTGAAGCCATTGTTTGCACAGTCTGTGTGACATTTTTATGCGATCAAACATTGTTGCATCAAATTTACGGTGCGTATGAGTAACGACGCCAGCAGCAGACATCCGAAATAGCCTCCTTTTCGGCCCCTCCCCTTTTGGCCATCCCTTGTCAGCCAACACATTCATGCCCTTGCGGTGGAATATATTGTGTTGTTGTTCTGGGACAGACTAAACCTCGAACGGAACGACAGGCGTCATAAAAAGCACACTTGCATTTATTAGCCCAAAAAATGTAGGAAACAAAAAGGACAAAGTATTCGGAGCTGGAAATAAACTTTTTGTTGTGGCCACAGCGAATGTAATTGAATAAAGTATTTTCACAGCGGAAAATGTGCCAAGAATGCCAGTGATACTACTGCCATAAGTTGAACTTTTTCGGAAAAACAAACTAAATTCAATTTCCTCTTGAAAATGCACTTCTTTTCTCCCATCACAGAACGGACACTTAACGAGCAGTTGTAAAAATGGAAAATTACGCGCCCGGTTCGAGTTCGAGTTCAAATTTCCATGAGGCCCCGAAACTCAAATTACGAAAATGTCACGCAGGAAATGAGAGGCAAAAGTTGCCAGTCTCGACTTACCGTCATGTACTCATCCAGGCGATGCTTCCAATTGTCAGATCTATCGATTAGATTGTTCCACTGCTCGGAAAGTTTTCCCACCTCTCGCCGGATGCTGCGTGTTAGCTCACGGCTCTGCTCCTCGGCGGACATGTAACGCGAGTCGGAGTCATGGTTGGCTGCGGGTAGAAGGAAGAGATTATGATAAGGAGACGTTCGTTACTAAATTTATGAAAATCAAGTCAAAGACAAAGCCAGAGACAAAGTTCTGACAAAAAGACAATTGCGCTGCCATTAAATTGAGCAGGATCCCACCAGGATTCCCCCACCTGGCACGTACAGGAGTTTATGAATTAGAGATGATATTATGGCTCTTAGTGTCGGCCCGATGACTGTGCGCTGCCAATTCTTTGGCATCTTTGATTATGCTGATTGCAGGCTGTGATTAAATTTGCAATAAAATAACCTCTCGGACAGGTAAGCTCTGGGGGAAAGCCAGCCGCCCAGAAGCTGAGTGGAAACAAAGGGAAACTCAAATATGATTCGGCAGGGGAATCAATTAGCTGGACCGGGCAAGTTAAAGCCAAAGTTTCGAGGTAAACTCAATTCACATCGATGTCTTTAAGCCATCGATTAGCTGCGACGAGACCGCAAAAACCAACAGAGCAGCTCAGCTATTTCCTGCCACAACAGTAAAAGATGAAAGCCAAAGCCAGTCGTCGTCGGCAGCGGGAAAATCGAAAAGGAAAAGTGTCAGGAAATTTGAAAGACAAACTGACGCGCTCTGCGGCAAAGGGAAATGCAATAGCAGATCCATGGACGAAAGGACCATCTGACTGATAGTCGAGTGGCAGCTGCTGCTCCTTCTCATGCTCCTGCTCCTGCTCCTGCTGCTACTGCTGCTTTATGGACAGGCCAACACAGTCGCTGAGAAAAGTATGGCAACAAGGCGAACTCGAAGTTGGCTAAATCCGAATTTAATTTAATGCACGGACGGAGACAGCGAGCACAACTTTTATGGCCAAAGGAGACGTTGGACAGCTGGTAATGTGATGCTAAGCAAATATCGAGAGTTGAGCTGAGTTTTCCCATCCCGTCGCCATCGAAGTTCCGTTGTAATATTCAAATTCAATTTAAAGATTGAGTTTATCGCTCTGGATGTTTTCTGCTTTTTGCCCGCATCACTGCCTTTCCAGAGCAAAACTTTTCTTTTTCAATTTTGATTTTATAGAAAGAACTTGCATAAAAGTTGATATTTAAACGAATATTGGTTGCTTTTGAAGAAATATCTATAAAAATAAATATATTATTATTGCCATAATACAATAGACACAAATTATAGAACTAATGCTTCGCTATATTTAAAACAAAGCTGCATAATATAAACGTGATTTAAATTGGTTTATATCGAGCTTTAGCTCCTAAATACAAAATAGATCCCATTCTGCCCCAATTATACTACTAATACTATAATACTAATACTGCCAAATAATAGGCATTAAAATTCATTTGAGTCGGTAAATTCCTACTGAAAAGGAATGGGTAAAATCAAAGGCCACAAAACGATGGTGTGATGGGGACTTGGCCAAATCTCTCCCACAGCTGATGGCTGGCACTAATAGCGTACTAATCGCCCTAATTGCTCTGGTCGCAATTATCATTGACGCTTTCCCAGCCTCCCAACGCCCCCTGATGCCACAAAAAAAAAACCAAAACAAATCCCCAACGAAGCTCTAACCTCCGCCACCGAGCTAAATCCACACAGCCATTTGCTAAATTGTTAACTAAAGTATATAAAAAAAAAACTACGATGGCAACTAAAGCCAGCTCTGAGGTTTCGTGGGCTTCGGAAGGGGGTAAACGTGTGGTGGTGCAAAATCAATTGGCAATTCTCTGGTTGGCCAACAACAGTTGTCTACTTTTAGGCGCTCACGTTCCGAAGTACAATCCTTGGATTTGTATTCGCAAGCGTGCTGGTGTGAGTGCGAGTGTGGTTTTTGAGCTTCCTAAGCTTTTGTAAAATAGTTAAAGCAAATTCTTACATGTTAGTTTTTCGTTGATTCGTGAGAGATATTCGACAGAAAGTTCAATCAATTGTAAAATGCTCAAGGGAATGTGAAACGAAGTGGGCGGTGGGATAAAAAGGTGAAAAATCTTGCTGAATTCAATATGAAGAAGGATTGCAAGAATATTCATTTCAAGTGGGTTAACTATTAGAGGTAGAGTTTTCCTTGGGCCAAATTTTTAAACCAAGTTTTTATAAAGAATCGAACAATTTTGAATTTATTTTATACCTTAGCTAAAATGTAGCTTCCTTACTTATATTTTGGTTAGTTATTAATAAGAAAGAATATGTAGTGATTTAATTAGGACAATTTAATGTAAGACATATTTATTCAGATCCTTGCCCTCCAATAAAACCCTTTTGAAGAACGTGTCAACGAACTCCATAATAAGTATCCCATTACCAGGAGACTCTATTATTCTACGCGAATTTTATAGATCATGATTTCCCACCGACCCTAACAAATCCAATTTCGGTTTTGCGCCACAAGACAAGAGCACTTGACGAGATTCATGGAAAACCTTTTTGTGGTCCCCTTAATGGGTAGTTTAGCCGGCGACTTTTTAGTGTGTCGTTGGTGGCCATAAAACTTACCCTCCGTATCGCTGGTATCCGAGACGGCTGCTTCGTTGGCGATGTACTGACGACCGCTCGTTAAATTGCTCTCGACAATTGGCCGCTTATCCTCCAATTGGCGGCGAAAGGCTTTATGATCGTCCTGCAAGTGGAAGGGCAATGAATGCAATACATGAATGAATGAAACTCTTGTGCAATAACTATATATATATAAAAGTATGTTTAGGGTTTTCATGATATTTGGTAGCCGTCTGAAAAATACAGTTGAAGTGGTCAAGGCCCATAAACTATCAAGGGAATGGCATCTTCTGCAGCCCGGGGCAATAAATTCTCGTGTTTAATGCATTTAGTTGGGGAATAACAAAATGCAACAATATACAACTACGGACCGAGAGGGCTGGACCCGGACTTTTGTGGCCGTTGGCTGAATCCTTCGTTCGCTGGCAAATAAAATCTTCAGGCCGAAATGTAAATGTTCGGCAGACCGTAACTTAGTGGCAGGCAATAGATTTATACACTGCCCCCCTGCTGTTAGCCCCCCTTTCTCTTTCCTCTCCACGGGGTGAAAGTTGACTCATTTTTTTCGCCAGCTGCTCCTCCGCTCACATGTTTCTTGGAGCTCGGAACTGGGTCTCTAAGTGGGGCCAAGTGAAATTCAAGTGCCTCATGCTGTGTTAGACAGTGTTTTCTCATTCGGAGAGTGAGTGGCCTGGCTTGGCTCCTGCCTTACACTTTTTCCCTAATTCCCTTACTTCCCTTTTCAGACGGCAGGTCCCTAAGTGATTTCGCCCCATGTGTGGCAGGATGTGTGGAATCGTGCGAGTGTGTCCATGTTTTTGACATAACAAGCATCATTTAACAATTATTTAAGAATTCTGAGCCCAATCGTGGCCGAGGTCGAATACGCAACTCGGTCAAGTTGATTCTATTCGAAAGGAGGTCTTGTGGCTATTTAGCCGAAAATACCAACTAAAATCCGGGTTCTCTTGCAAGCCATTAAATACATTGATACGCTGGTACCTTACAAAAACCACATAGAGATTTATGTGCTTCTCTGCAGGAGTAGAGAAAGATTAGGATTTAATACACGCTGGCTAGAAAGCAAAATCCTAGCATTAAATATTTAAACGTGATCGACCCATGATTTTATATTTAGAGGGTGAGTTTGGATTACGGATCGAATTGATTTTACTACAAACTCATTAAATTATGCCATAGCAAATAAGTTGGGCTACACACAAATTTTCATTGCGCTTCAGCAGACTCGGAATACAATTGTGCAAATTGCAAACTGATTGCATTGTTTCCAGTCTAAACTGTTTACCCATATCAAACTGCAATTCCCGGATCAGTTGGAAATTGTATTTACGCTCAAATGAGCTTGTACATGGCTTAAATATACCTAAGGTATTTGCCGAATATTATTTAATTAGGAACCAGAAAATGTGGGACCGAAAATGCAAAGTGGCAGCTGGCCAAGTCACTTTTGGCATCATTAAACCCAGGACCTGAAAATGTGTCAAGAGACCACGCAGGCCAAAACTTCCACACAATTAGTTGGCCAGGCGGACAAACAAATTGAGGTGCAGCCCCCGGGGAGTTTCAAGTAAAAATAAAATGCAAAAAATGAAGAAAGTGGTATAAAATTGGGTCGTTGACCAAAAAAGTGGGAAATGGAAAAAGGTCTCATGACCCATTGCCAGGACTTACCAACTGTTTCTGTAGACTGGCGGCATCGCCTCGAACGGGACCCAAGCCCAAAGTGCTCAGTTCGGTGTCCTTGCGGATAACCCACTCGGTCAGTTCGCGGAGCGACAAGAGCAGGGCGTTCCAGTGCTCCGAATTGGACTCCAGGCGATTCCTGCAGGGAAACAAGGGTAAAAGGCTGTTAGCGATTGTTTTAGACAGGGCAGACAGAATCAAAGCAGCTTTACATTGCGAAAAAATTTAAAAATAAATATAGAATCCTTAATAAATGCAAAAACCCCGATTATGGATAAGAAAAATATATATTCGTAAGTTATTAGGGAGCAGGGATTAAAATTAATTACAACGCTGAATATTGTTTTTATTACAATCAATGTCAAAATAATGAATATATTTTAAATTAAATTATCCTTTCCTCTTTTTAAATCTACTTAATTCTGCTAATTTCAAAGCTTATTTTATTTTTCTCAGTGCCCACGAAAGTGCTGTAATAATATTAAATTTAATTTGCACTTTAGAGCAGACGAGGAAGCATCTGTGCTGATTGCACCCGCAAAATGTCAGCGACAATTTGTCTATTTCCTTGAGTTTCCGCCCGCCTTCCGGCACTTCTCGTCCTGCGACTCAATGGCCCGCTCCTCGTGGCCCACAAATTTCCTCCTTAAGTGAGGTCTATTAAAGTGTCCTGTTTTGGCATTTGGCCGAGGACCCTGGCACAGGCACAAATGGCACTGGTCTATGCTAAATTTCAGCTGTCGCTGTAATTGTGAAATGCCATGACATTTTATTCACATTTTATTTCGTCCTGGCATATTTTCGACCATTGTACTGCCATGCCGAGGGGAGCAAGAAATAACATAGGGAAAAATCTGAAAAATCTCTAGCCCCGCGACCCGGTAATAACAATAGTCACAGCCTCATTGTCATCACATTTCTCCCCGCTTTCCCTAGTTTTCCCGCGACTCGCAGCTTTTCCGCGTGGAGTTTCCTGCCCCTCGACCTTTTGTCTGTTTATCTTTGGCGAATTCCTTTGGCGTGCTCATTTCATTCTTTTATTATTTCTGCTCTGGTTTTGATTATAATTAAGGCTTGGCTCTAGCACCTTCGTCTTCGTCTGGAGCGGAACGCCCGCTCCTTTGGGCTTTCCTTCCTTTTGCCGCTTTTCGCTCACTTTCGCTTTTCCTCATGCAAATAATAAAAGGAAATAACTTGAGACGGACAAAACTTGGTGATTTTTCCTCAAGTTTCAGTCGCTTTATTGTTTTCTCACTTTGGATTTTATTTCTGTGAATAGGCTTTGGACAATTACTGACGTGGGACAGACAAATTGTACGGGAAATTGATATGGGTGAAAGTTATAAGAGAATTGAAGTGACACCCCATTGGTTATAATAAATTCCAAACAATCAATATTGAATCCTTTTTCTGAACTTGATATGCTTCTACAGCTATAAAATATTAAGACAACGATGACCTAACAGGTTTTCTCTATTAAAAATGTAATAAAAGAGGTATCTTGATTTTATTTAAGTGCTTTTCATAAGCATATTGATTGATTACGGACATTCCCACACATCCATCACTTTGCTATAAATCTGGTCGTGAAAAAATACTCGATTAAATCATTTTTTAACCCGCGAAAAGAAGCTTAAAGAGAAAACGAATCCATAGAAAAGATACGGGTTCATCAATCTTCTCCGCAAACACGCACACACAACCATACAGCTCCCATACAGCAATCAGCGAGAATGTGAAGGGGGAATAAACCAGATTCGGAACACCTGTAGAGATGCCGCACGCAAAAAGTTTGCACAGTTCAAAGCCAACGAAACTTTGCGCATAAAATGACCCAAAGCCAAAAAGTGCCACGGCTAATACAAACGAACAGCGAACAATGGCCAAAATCAAATAGAAAGAGGAAAAGACGCAGAGGGATTGAGGAATGGCAGCCACGGTGAAACTTTTCAAGTGCTGTCCAAAATATTTCGCAGGAATTTATAAGCCAACAAATCCTCAGCGCAAACAACGACTCCGGACAGCGGGTCGGAAACCAAGCCAAACAACAAAGGAAGTGGCCCCAGTTTAGCCCACGGAAATGTGCCAGAACGTCAGAATAATGAGGGCTGCAATTTGGGCGGCGGATGATGAGGTGGATGAGGCACTCTCGAGGTGTCATTCGTCATCTTGTCTGTTGCCTTTAATTGAAAAACATTTGAGCAACATGCCAGGGGATCAGAGTAATTATTCGCAAGGAAGCATACCCTATAACAACATTTAACAATAATAAATAAAATATTATAATAAATAACTTTAGTTATTATTTTATTTACCATTTTATATTTTCTTGAATAAATCTAATTGTTAGGGTCATAAAGGCTGATCAAAGCTAACTTTCTCTTCTAGAAACGTGGACAAAAACGTGTTGCCTACTGTTTTGGGCGCAACATCACGTATACGCCGTGCTGTCTCGGTCGATGGATAATTGCCATTTATATTCATTATGCGATCTCGCCGGCTCCGCGTTGAGCGAATTTCTGCGTGTCACCACCATCATCATTATTCATTTCGGTCCACTTTTGCCATACCCAATAGCCACCGCACCCCTTTTGTAAACATGTAGCCCGACTTTCATCATCGGCAGCATCAATATCAACAAGCGTCCAATATTTGTGGGCCCAAGCCAAGCTTTTATTTATGAAATGGGGAAATTACAAACACAAAAAAAAAAACAAGAGAAACAAAAAACAGGACAGGAGGACGAAGGATACTGGGCAGTGTTTGCACACGATTTCATCAATGACACAGTGTCCATGGACCAGAGCTTTTCGGACCTTCACTCGTTTCCATCACTTTTCACGCGTTTCGTTTTTAATATTGATTTTCGTTCGGCTCGCGGCTTTGTCAGCCGTAAAGTGTGTCCCCTTTTCATCTCGACCACGCTGCTGACTGCTCGCTTTTCCGGCCACCATTTTCCCATTTTCAGCGGCACAAAGTTGCTTAACCCGCGTGGCACGGCAGACACGAAGGAGGGAATGGCTTGTTTTCAACTTGTTAAACAATGTCGCTGCACTGCTCGTTTTGTGCACGGCTTAATGCGGTTTAATTAACACTTAAAGCAGTTGTGGGATAAGTATTTTATTTATCCGTAGCTGGCAATCTGACTTAGATTCGGCTTAATTCATCATACGCCCAGTTGGCGGTTTAACAAGTCCCTGGGCAATTTACTAGCCTCTCAACTTCATGCTCATTTAAGCACTGAAGCCAAAAACTACATGGAGCTACTTTAATTCTATTCAGCTGGGTTTCAAGCATCCTTGGGCGGCAATCAGACCGCCCCCCTTTTTACATCCACGAGCATAAACATGGCAGACCAACAATAAAAGCAAAAATGGTTTTTTTTTTCAACCCCACCACCCGGACAAACAATTCAGCAGCAGTAACAGGAAGGCAAAAAATGAGAATCGAGGTTGGCTATGGGAAACAAGAAGTCAAAAGCACTTACCTGATTGCAATACTTTTCGATTTTAAATTATTCCAACGTTGATTCATTTCATCGAGGCGACGCTGCAGCATAACCGCATCCTCTTGTGAGGTGAGCGAACCCAAAAGTTTGCGGCCTGTTCCATCGAGACGATCGTAAACCACGCGATGGGTTTCAATTTCCGATTGTAGGTCCTAGAAAGAGCAAGCATAAAAGGAAAATGGAGCGTGAGTCGGAAAATGCTAATAAATGTGTGTGTGGGTTTATATTCCGACAAATTCGACTTAACTATTAAAGCCATGCCATGGAAAAACTAACCCAGTATTTGTTCGAGGCAAACTCGTACAAAGCCCGGGCGAGTGACAAGTATGAAAGCTCTCCACCTGGCCAATTATTAACCGCATCTGTCCCAGTTGTTATTTTCGACCCCACCCATCCTTTTATCTGTCATATACTCGGTGTTTTTCCACATTTTTCCTTAACCCCTTGGAGCCTGTCGCATGTCAGATGGAATTTTAGTCCCGTGCTCACAAAAAAGGGCTTAAAATGTTGGCCGTTTTGGTTTCTCGTTTTTGTATCGGTTGTGTATTTATTTTGGTTTCTGCACAAGTTTTTTGTATATATGTATTTAGAAATATGTAGGACCTCCCCTCGCTTTCTAATTTCCTTGTTTGTACGCTTTCACTTACACTTCCTAGCCAACTTAAGCGTTTATTTAATTGTATTTCAACTAATTTAATCAATCAATCAATCAATCACTTACGAAATATACCAAATAAACTAATTAAAATTGGAATTAGGCGATGGCACACAGCACATCAAATAATTGAAATGGTATTTCGAGACTTCATCCTGTGCAGCCATTTCTGCTTTCTCCCCTTTTCCAAAAATTTCCCGGCGTGTGTGTGGGTGTGTGGGTGTTGTAAGTGAGTGTCTCTGCGTGTGTGTTTGCTAATTAAACCTTCATTAGGAAGCTCGTTGCCTTTGTTGCCAGTAAACAAAAACAAGAAAATAGAAGGCAAGAAATCCTAGCCAGCAAAAGGACGTAAAATTCGTCGTTCGCCTGCGTGTGTGTGTGTGTGTGAGTGTGCGGAATGAAGCTCCAATTAATTTGGCTTATGCATGTCACACACAAATACGGCAACACGCATGCACGCACACACACAAACATCGCGATTCAATTAATGCGCAAAAATTGTTTATACGCCAATAGAGCGGAAATGGAGTAAACAAAAAAAATCAGTCAGAAAAAGGGGCAACGCAGCACGAGGCATTTTTAATGAGCAGCAAGTGATGGATTTAAGGGGTACAAATGGGGGACTGGGGGATCACGATCGCGACACATGGACCAAAGCCGATTAAATCAATTAAAATGAGAAAATGCCGACGGGAAAATGGGGAAAAGCGACAGCAAAGCGGCAGTTTCCAGCACGAGTGAACGCAGTTCCTGGTCATTATGGCGTCCCCGATGCGCCACGCCCCCTTTCGCCATAGCAGACCAAGCCCCCACACCTCAGGCAGCCCCAACTAATGCCGCTAATTTGCGCGACGAAAGACCACAATTTCCTGCATGAGCAGATAGCTCTCTTTTATCGGGCTTACCTCTTTAATGGCGGCAGTCTGTTATTTAGATGTCCTTTCCTCAAATGAGCATGTTGGACTAATTAGGCATTAGGGTCAATGTTAAGTAAAGCAAAAGAATTGGGCTCGTAATTATGTATAACTATTCAAACTTGAAAGTTATATATATGATATATATTTGATTCGGATGCTTTAAGCACGGTATTAGCAGCTATTCCGCCACTTAACCTACTGCCTCCACTTGCTTTATTAATGGCAAATAAAAACGCGCCCATTTTCGGTGCTCATGAGCGTGGAGGATGTTAAAAAAAAATGGGGGCTTTCTGGCCACGACCATTAGCCACGGCAAAAGGCTTCGTAGCTGCGGGCCAACAAATGCAGCTTATGGCTTTTATACGCCAGCAGCTATAAATACACGTATGCGAGCTTACTACTATGCTATGTACTCGTCCTGTGTGGGAGTGCTTTGCTGCCTGCCTTTCCGACGCGCTTTTGTTGGCTCATTTTTCACATTTCCGCTGCTTGTCCTTGCTAAGTCACGACATGGCCAGAACTAATACATCTACAAGAGCTTACGTGTGTGCCGCTATACGCTATACGCGTTCGTATATATGCACTGGCAGTGACTGCATTTTGCAGTTTAAAGCGCCAATTAAGTAAATGCCATGCTCGGCTTGACCTGACCAAAAGCTCTTGGAAAGGAAGAAGGGGTAAGATATGGCTGGTTAAAAATGCACGCCCACTTCCTGCAGCTGAATGGCAGCTCTAACTAAGCTTCGCCATGGTTTCTCCACATAATTATGCCTTAGATGGGTTAATTTATGGCAGCAGCCATAAAACTGTGTTGAGTGGGCTTAAAGAGCCGGGAACTGCTGTTTGGGCCATTTAAGTAAACCGCATAATTCCCCCAAAGGTCTTTAATCAAAATCGGAATTTTCACTAAGGCTGCTGCGGAAATTCATTTGATTGAGCCACTCGAGACACTTTCCAACATAATTTTCGCCATATAAATTCATAAGGATATTATGCGCATCATTTCCTTGGCCCAATACGGCAGAAAAAATGTCTGCATGAATTTGAAAGCACTTTTTTTTTTTTGAAATAAGCAAAAATACCTACGGGTGTTGTTTGCCTTATTTCTCTTTTATTTTTTGGTGGCTGTGTTTTGATTGTTTGCGGAGCAGGGAAAAGCGAGACAGGCCATGTGAATAAAATAAAAATGCGTTTATAAGACGCCTCATAAATATATTAGAGGCACATAATAAACACATCACCAAGTGATGTCGGCCCACCCAGTGACGAATGTACGTCCTGGCCGGGCCAAGACCCCTCATCCCTGGAAAAAATACAGCCGCTGGGGGAGAACCTGTCAAGTGGTGCTCACAAGGGGCGTTCAAGCATTACTGACAGCCATAACCCAGCTCCCAGCTCCCATTTCCCATTCCCCATTTCCAAAACAAAATGACAGAAAATTTAAACAGGTCCCATCATCATCCTCATCCAGCTGCTGCTGTTGAAACTGCCATTGTAGCATTTTACATATTTTAGTCGGGCCGTGTTAACATCCGTGTAAATCCTTTATGACCAAACTCTGAGCCGTCAGCACCGAGCTGGAGTTACTGGATGTCAAAGTTGGGGAACTGGAATTCGATTTGGCTATATCAGGCTGTTTGCCTGCACCCCACGTTGCTTATTTATTCGATTATGTTTATTCCTTGTTATATCATCTTGAGCGATGTGTCAGAACAAATGTTCTATAAACATTTCTTTTGCCAGTTAAGGGGGAATTCGGAATACGATGAGAAAAAAGGGGTGGGGTGGAAAGGAAACTCTGTTTCCGGGTCAACTGGAAAACGTAAAATGG
This sequence comes from Drosophila simulans, assembly GCF_016746395.2. Lineage (NCBI taxonomy): Eukaryota > Metazoa > Arthropoda > Insecta > Diptera > Drosophilidae > Drosophila > Drosophila simulans. Next base: position 6,696,770 of record NC_052523.2, read on the forward strand.
GAAAATGATGGATTTAAGAGAATGTTGATGAGGGATTAATTTAAGCCTTTTTATGCGGAAAGTGGTATTTAAAGCTGGTAAGCTTGTTTGATAAATTGAATAAACTTATTTATGGTTGATATATCAGGTGGAAAGTTTGGAATGCCACAAAAAATGATACTTATAGGGCTGGAGGGACTTCTGTATGTGTACTATATACGTTTTCTTTATATGTTTGTTAACTTTATTGAAATAGAGAAATAGTATAGTTTCATGTGTGTTATTTATCATATGCTGAAGATTTTCAAAAGATTTTGTCATGAATGGCTCATAAGTTTCTTTGAAGAAGTTTTGCGACCGCTCTGTTTAAACTCGAAAATATTTTTTACCATTTCCTTTCACTTATCCCCTTCAAAACTTTGCTTTTGCTTACTTTTGCAAGTTTCATCCAAATATGACTAAGTTTTTGAGATGCTTAGAGGAGCCAAACAAACAAGAAAGTTCGAATCGACGCAGGCACACCCACTATATTTAAAAACATTTGTGTTACATGGCGTTTAAAGATACAAAAATATAAGTAACTCTTGAGTAAGAGGCTATTGCATTATTCAATAAGTTGTATTCGCATATATTTACATGAATGATAGATAGCCAACAATTTATTTCTAAACATTATATACCCCTACATTTTTACGACTGCCGAGCAAAACAACTAAAGCTTGAGCCATCAGATGCAGACTGCAAAATCTGAAATCAGAAATGCATAAAGCCAAAGGCAACGATCAAGAAGAGAGGGGAGTTGTAACGAGCAGCTGGAATATGAGCTCCAATTTATCCGCATGCAATATTAACTTGGCTGCACTTGGCTTTGACTTATCTGCAGAGTTTACGCTGCACTGAGCAAATAGACAGGACTCGGGACCCAGGACATACATCTCTACACACACACACACACATGCGATTGTGTATAATCAGGTAACAAACCAGGTTAGCAAGCGGCGGTTTCCAGAGACTCCTGGCCAAAAAGATTGAAGGGGAAATCGATATGGCGACGCTTTTCCACCCAACTGTCCCCCCAAAAGCTGCTGACAGCAAACGCCAAAAGGATTCGGGGAAAAAAGAACAAAAACCACACTAAACCGAAACCGAAGTTAAATGCTCTGGCTTTCCCTGGCTGCATGGCTATCTCGTCTCGACCAAACTTCTGTGGCTGTGGCTGCTGCCAGTGGTAGTACGATATTATTAGACACCACCATATGCGGACCCGGGTGGGCTTTGAGGCCAAGCCATCCACTAGCCACCCTGCTCCAAAGCCGAATCCTTTTGTGTCAGCTTTAATTCACTTCTGGACGCAGAGAGGCTGCCGAATTTACCTCTACCTTGCCATTTTTTTATCCTCCCCTGCGCTTATAATCCTTTATGTCTGTTCCTGGACTCTGTAGGCGGCTCAAGTTTACGGCTTGGGGGTTTGCTGCTTCAGGTTTTCGCTCAGCTCCGTAGGTTTTTCCCCTTTCCCCGACAATTTCCTCGTTTTTTAGGTTTTTTTTTGTTTTTTTGGTGACCTGTGATACGTTTATTGTTTCTGCTTCTCGTCCGGCTCATTGCGGCTGTTTCTTTTTATGTCAGCCTTTGTATTTCGTATGCAAAGCATCTTTTTCAGCTCGTTATGCGCTTGGGGATCTGCTGCCTCAACTGTCATCCTTTCGGGTTTTTTATATCAAAACGGAGTGGCACTAAAATGTGTCAGCTTAAATCAACTTTCAGAATGTTTTGCAAACATTTTTCAATAAAATTAATCCAATAGTTTGCGTTTGCCATATTGCTCATAAGTTCTGCTTCGCATTTCACACCTGTTCTTCTAGCCTGGTGAAGCTCATTCTCCGTTTAAGAGTTTTCTTTGTCATTGTTTTTTATTGTGTAGCTTTCATTTGGATCTTATTTCCATCTCGGTCACAGTCTCAGTGCGTGTCAGACTGTTAAGCTGCCTCAACAATTGCCCCGCTACTTGGTCGTGCTCACCTGCCTCCATCTACATATTGTTACTCCTGTTTTTCTGCCCTTCTAGGCGGAAAAAAAATATAACAGCGACACAAAAACCTTTTGCCATTATTTCGTGAGCATTGCACGTACACTCGGCCACCTTTTTGTCCTGTGGGTTGCAGGTGGGCGCTGTTTTCCACTGTTTTCCCACTGCCTCCAGACTTGCCACGCCCCCTTCACTGGCTATTAACCCAAATCCCCCGAGTGGCAGTTGTTGTGTGTGAGCTTCGTTGACTTTAGCGGAAAGTTCAACGTTCAGTCATAAATAAAAAACACAAATTCTTGTGCCATTTTCTGGTCTTTTTTGAAAATGCATATTAATCATACGCCACGTTTGCCCACCCGCATTTCAATTGGCCGCAGATGACTTTTTTCTCTATGCTGTTTCCTTTTAGTCGCGCACATTTTTCACTCCTATTAATTAAATTAAAATAGTTGCTGCAAATCCCACAATTTATGTTAGCAATTCATTAAGTGCCCGAAATAAATATGAGAATGCAGGAGAGTATGTAAATTAAACGTCGGTGAAAACATATTTTAATTAAGAAATAGTTGGCGAGCATGAAATATGCTTTTTTCAACTGCGCTATTATTTATGACCCAAAAATATTGAACGCTTTAAATGAAATGCATTTTATGACACAATAAAATGCAAAAGAGTTAAGCAAATAACAACATTTGATATTAGACTTTTTTTAAGCGAAAATGTACATAAAGCTTTAGCAAAAATAAGTGTTTTTATACAATTTGTTTAAAAGCATACATTTTGCTTTGATTATATGATAAATATTATTTTTCACTTTTTAAGGATTTTCACAATATGTTGTTTATCCTTTGGCCTCCACTTTCATTTTATAATAGTAGGTCATCTGGTCAGCACTAAATATATATATATTTGTACAAAGCTGAATACATGTTTAGGTTACATGATTTTTCCTTTAATTTTACACCTTGTGCAAACACGTTTTTAAACTTTTATAGCACGTTTTATCCCTTGAAAATACTTTATCCACATTCTTGGCTCCCAAATAATTTTCCAGCTTTCTCCTGAATTTGCCACTGTGACAAAGTAAGCCTTCGAGTTTCGCCACGCCCTTCAAAGCCTTCAAACTTGCAGCCTTGGCAAACAATGCAAATTCACTGCGATTTAGATGTGCAAATATGTAAATTTGAATTTTATAGAGAGCAGGGACTTCGCGGACGCCGAAAACGGAACTCTGTTTGCCAACGAAATTTGCTCGCCACGTTAACGAATATTTAGCAGGGCTAACAAAGGGCTCCACAGTTGGCACATTGGCCAAGTTGGCAACGCTCAGCAAGCTGGAATTTGCCGCAGCATGAGGCAAAAAGAAACTGCATATGTAGCGAAATCAACAGAAATGGAGAAATGGAGGCACAGACATCCTGGCCAAATGGAATGACATTTGCATTGAGCATTTGAAGTGTCTAAATTTGGTACCAGCAATTGCAGGTCTTCTGTTTTAGTTTGGTTTTTTTGCATTGCAAACGAGCAGCTGAAAAAATGTTCATTAAAATTCATAAAGAAAGGCAAAGTAAATGCAAAGAACTCGCGAAAAACAAATGCAAGGCAGGAAGGAAAATAAATTGAAATAAAATTTACGTAAATAAAATTTCTGCGGCGGCGCTATAATTGCGCAACTGTGGCGCATCCTTCTCATCCTTGCCGCGATAATAAAATTCCGCAAGACATGACTTTGCCCAAAATAAAAAATCGCAAGCCCAGCAAAGCGACAAAAACAAAAAACAAGCAGAAATAATTGAGAAATTTTTGCTGTGGGCGTTGGGCCAAATGTGCAAATTGCTCTGCATATCCATACATTTGGCTCGAGGTTGTGAGTGAGTGTTTTATTCTGGGGCAAACATTCCACATATGCGAGTATCTGCTCGTAATCCTCGGCATATTAGGATTTAATGAATGTTATCCTGCGACTTTGGCCAAAGTCTTCGAATTTAAACATGCCAAGGACTTCAAAATGCGCACAGACCATAAAGAGGAATTCAATTGTAAAAAACAATTATTTAAGTATCTGAAAAGCTTGTATCATAATAACTTAAAGCAAAGGGATACAAAATAGGCACACAGTTGATATGTTCGCGTTTATTTTTAAAATAATAAAACAAATGTATTTATATTCTAAACTTTTCATTTGATATGTCAATAAAATTCTTGCGAATACTTGGAAATTTCAAATTAAATGCTTTACCACATTATAAAACATTTTTTCTGAATCGCCAATTAAAACCGACTTCCCTGTGCCAAGCTCAGCCCCAATACAGTGTGTTTAACCCCACTTGAACTCAAATTTGGGCTATCTGGTGTCACTGTAGAGCCCCCAAAAAGTAAGCTCCAAAAACTGCACAGACAGCAAGTTTAATTTGTTTATTAAAACTTAAACGAGCTTTGTGTGCTCGTCGGCCTGAATGGGGTGGTGGAAATGGGGTGGCAATGTGGGCCAAAGGGACCTGAGTTGAAAGAGTTGGAACTGGAGGAGGTTCGTCTCCAGTTAGTTGGCCTGGTAAGCTCATCATCAGCTGAGCGATGAAATGGCGACGACGACGACGACACTTTTTAAACTACTTTAACTTGGCTGTTCGGAGTCTGATTCGCTTATTCAGACATTTTCCTCCGGCACAGCTAACCCCTTGAGCACTCGTTCTTGCCCTGATTTGACCTATGTAAACTGAAACTCATATGGTGTCTGCTGTTTAAGCAGTTTGTCTGCGTTTTTTTTCGCTCTCAGCAACGTGAAAGTTTGCACACGATGACGAAATCTGTTGGGGACTTTTCAAATTAGTCGTAATAAATAATTATGCATATCACATGCACATTTTGTTTGCGGAGAGGGGGATCCCCTGCTGGCAAATTGCAGTTTGTATTTGCTGGAACTTCTTCTGTAAGCAGGCGAAACTTTTTGCGGCTGGGTAAATTATCTGAGTCGGACAAATGAGGCTGAGAAAACAGAAGTTGGTAATAAGGAAGAAGGTATAAGCCCACAAAAATGGAAACAAATGAAGAAAACTCTCGTTACGTGTACTAGTACATTTAATACTGATCGCAATAAAAGGGCAAGAAAATAGAAATAATCCCGAGTAACAATGCAGTTATAAGCTATATTAAACATTTCCCTTTTCAATGATACCAGCTAACGAAGGATGTAAACGTTTGCGGAATGATGGAAACCCACTTAAATGGCCAAAAGCCAAGGGATCACAGAGCAAACGGAGCAGGAAAGTAGCCAGAATTGACCACATTTTAACTGGCTTCGTGATGAAGATGATGGCAAAGTCACGTAGTGGCAACAGTGAGTGCCACATTAAGTAGCATGCAAACAGCAGCTGCAGCAGCAGGAAGCCAAGGAAGGGACAATAACAGATATTGAAAGCTGGCCCAGGACACAGGACACAGGACACGGACAGGAGACAGATGAAGGAGACGGGAGGAAAAGTGAACAGAGTACTTAACCCAAGGGAAAGCCGAATGCAACTAGTTGGAGTCCGTGTATCGGAGTCACTCACTTAGTTTGTCCCTCTATTTGACCAGAAGGAAATAAAAAGGCAAATGCAAAACGCAACAAAACAAAGCAACCGAAAACATTTCAATTTTCCTGACGACTGCCAGACCAAATAATAAAAATCAACTATGGCCAAGTGAGCAAATTGGCCAAATGAAAACGATGTAATGAACTAAAGTGCATGAGCCAATGAAGGAAAAGGTCCGGGGTAAAAGCCAAAAGGAAACACCAATCGATGCATACTCAATAGAGAAATAAAAAAGGAAACCAGTGGAGAAGGAGGTGGATTTTCAGGACTGGCAGCTTGTTCCAAGGATGTGAGATGGTTACACAGTGAATCCGATAGGTGGAGATGAAGAGAGCAACGTTCTATTTGCTAAATGGGTTGTAACCTGTCAACGTATCAGGATCAAGGGATTGCGAACAGGAATCTTAATTGAGGATCTTCAAAAGTTAATTTATGCAAAAAAAAAAATGTTGTATTTAAAGGCAACTGTTTTTGCTCGGTTATAATTAAAACCAGATTCGCTTTGTGTTTAAACCTGTCAGTTGCATAAAGTAAAACCAACTGCTAGCCATTAATAAAAAGCACTGAACATTTGGTTTAAATTTCAATTAAAAACTAAAGAATTAATGCATATAAGCACCGCTCACATGGAGGTCAGGTCAGGTCATTAGCCATGCCCGGCGGACCTTGTTCGCGGAATTATTTTTGTGTCAATTAAATGCCATAACAATATTTTCATAGCACACTTTCGGCGGTCAGTTATCAAATATGTACGGCACATTAAACTCTCGTTAATTTGTTTTTATAGCGCCAGAAACTCATTTATACGTTTGCGGATTTGCATATGGCAATATAATTTATTAATTACCCGCATGCAATTACGATTTTGCGCACAATTAATTTGAATTCTTTGTTCTCAATTGTTTTTCCCTGCCCTTTTTTATTTAGACACGCTTCCGGCGAATAAAACTCCTGTTGAGCTGACCATGTGTGTGTTTTGTAATTTGCTCTTACAATTTATAACTTTTTATTTTATTTTTCATTTAAATATATTTACGCTGCTTCACATAATCGTTTTTCCCCATTTTTTAGTTGTATTTTTTTCTGCCTCTTTGTTCGCTCCCAAAGCTGCATTCGCTTTGCATAACTAATTAAAGTTTGTTGGCGCTTTTCATGCGCCATTTCTCAGTTTTGCGTGGAGCGGGATAAAGGAAAAGCCAGCCAGAAATTATTATGACATGGAAAAGGCGTTAGCCCTACTCAACGCCACGCCCACCCACAGGGTTTTCCAAAGTTGAAAAACAAAGACAGAGGAAGTAAAATGGGAGAGATACTGACTGACATTAATTAGAAGCTACTGCTGCCAGCTATATAGGTATATAGGTTGCCATTATGTTCTTGCACTTTCTCCACTAACTGCAGCTGAGGCTGTCCAATCATTGCAACGAGATATTTTTAGAGTCTTAAATTGACTTCTTGAAATTCAAATACTAGCAAAATTGAAGATAAAAGGCATAGAGTACAAGTAAATAAAAGAATAGTGTATAATTTAAAATAAATTACACGTTTAAAGGAATAAGAAACCATTATCGAACCCTACTTTATTAAAACAAAAGCATAAAAACAACCAACAGCTCATATTCAATATTAGCAGGCAACTTTATTCACCCAATTATAGGAAAAAGTTCACCTGACTATCCTGCAAATGACCTCAGCGGGCGCACATAGAAAAAATGAGAAAACTTTCAACAAATTATCAACGTACAGCAAATGGAACTTTCCGCTGGAGCAACTTTTTGTGAAAAACACACACGACACAGACACCCCTGTGTACTTATGTACATACACACTTTTGGGACTGCCACACGTGAGTGCAATTATGTAATACAAATAGGTAATGAAAGTTTCACACAACTCCAACCCACTTTCCACTTTCATTTAAAAAAAAAAGAAGGAGAAGGGTTCTGGTCAAGCGTACAAAACAGTTAACAAAAAATGCCTGCAAGGGCTTAGTAATTAAATTTATTGAAATAAATTGTCGCTGGTTGGCCCCGAAGAGCGACTTAACTTTTAATGAAATGGGTGCATAATGAAACTGACTAAATAATGGCAGGGGGGACTTAAAACCAGGAGGAGCAAAAGGGAGCCAGCCAAGGCAGCGGAAAATCCCCATCTCGGGGAAAAACAGCACGAAAAATTCCGCATTTTTTAATGCGTTATGAACGCGGGCAAACAATTCTAATGTAAACTCGGTGGCGGGGGTGTTTTCTCACCCCCTCTATAAGCATGGTATTTTCACCCCCTTTGGCAGCAATGCCATTGCAGTGTTGTTGCTTTACCTAATGGCGTTGAAGCAAAAACGGAATGCACCCAGCACCAGCCATGTTGCCACTTCCCACTGAACGCGAGCATAAATGGAATAAAATAATAGAAAAAATTGAAAAAATATGTTATTGTAGCTGGCATTTGGTGTCAAGAGCGAGAAAGGGGTAGGATAAAAAAGCAAAAGTGTTGAGCAAAGTGACGACAATGGCTCGACAAATATTTTAACAAAGATTCAGTTTTGCTTGTTCTCTAAGCCTAATGGGTGCGATTTAAAATTCAAAACAATTCATTTCATTTAGATTAGTTATATATAAAAAGGAATGTAGCACGTTTAAAGCATCAACATACCACAAAAATACAAATTAAAAAGCCCAGAATTCAGCTCTCCTCTAATATAATGAAAATAAATCAGTGACAAAATGCGTACCTCTGTCAACTTTTTGGCCCAAGTAAATATACAAGTATAAAAAGTAGCACACTTCCGAAAAGTAAACAATAAACTGGAAAGGCAATAACACCAAACAAAGCCCACACACAGACAGTCAGTCCATAAAAAATAAGCGAAAAAGAGGCCCATGAACGGGCATATACGCACATTAATAAAGTTGGTAACTTGCGGTTAACTTTACCCGTGAGTGTGCTTAAGCATTATAAACAAGCGAACTGGCTACTGGGCTGAGAAACATTTCCGACAGGCACCGCAAAAAGTATGCAACACGCACCGAGGCAATAAACCAAATTCAACCGCACGAGGAACGCTGGCGGTATAGAAAAGTTTCCGCAGCAAATTGCAAACTGATTTAAAATTAAGCAGAATTATTTGGCACAAACCTGAGAAAAAGAGGGAGAGACTCTACCGAACACACGTAGCACAAATGAGCGTCATCAATCAAGTAAAAGTTGGAGGAGGAAAACCCAGATGGCTCAGCCAGGGATAAAGGATAAGCAGCTAAGTTAATTCCAAGGAGGCGGAAGTGTAATGGCGTGCTCCTGATTCCATACTGATTTCCCATTTCGGGCCAGAGGGGAAAAAATGTCTCAGATGGAATAACTTCCCCCAATAAGTGTAAGACTTTTCCACAGCCGCACAAATCGAGCAATCAATTATGTTAATAAAAAACAATAAACAAATTGCGAAAATGGCCAGACTTCCTTTGATTCTATGTGGCCTACTTGCTGTTTTCGGCATCGAAGGCAAAATTTATATTTCTCTGGTTTCCACTAAGCGATAAAGTTGCTTTCCCCAAGTGGTGGTGTGGCTTCGTTTTTTGCTCCACAAAACATAAGCAACGAACACAAATCTAAGAAAAACTTTAGTCCCCTTCTAGTTTGTCAACTGCATCTCTGCCGGATCCTCCCACCCGACCAATTCCCCCAGGACTCCAGCAGCTGCTCCAACTGACTATTTATATCGCAATTGCCTGTCTACTTGTCCTGCCACTTTGCTCTTTTCTCTCCACGGCTAATAAGAGTTTTTGCCTCTCCTCTTGGCTGATAACTTTTCTCGGCATCGTGGCCAAGTTTAGTTTATTTATTTGAAAATGATTTTAGCCAGAGAGAGAGAGACAGAGAGAGGGAGAACCGCAGGTACTTGAAGTTTAATCACTTACATTTCCCCACGCTATCATCAACAGCAGAAAACAACAATAACCGTTTTCGAGGCTTTCAAGTTGACGGTAAGCGTCATCAGCTGAGAGTGGAAACTTTGCTCATTTCCTAGATTTTTAAGCCCTCTCAAAATTTGTTCAACAGTCAATTACCAATTTAACCAAGGAATGGATAATTGTAAAATTTTAAGCACACTTGTGGGATAAGTTAGAATGCTTCGGTTAAGAGTAAATCATTTTAAATCAATTAGTAGGAATTACCTTAATTTAAAATATATAAAGAATTGTGAGACGCCTTCCATTTTTCCCCATTAAGAGATTAAATTAGTTTGGCCTAGACTATTCAAAATCAGAACGAGTAACTTGGGGAACATCCATTAACTTTTTCCGTGAAGCAGCACCCGTCTATTTATTCTTAGCCAACACTTTGTGCCTGAAATCTTGTCACCGCCCTAACGCGCATTTAAGTGGGCTAGTTACTCGCTTAACCGCCAGGGAAGAGTGTCTGAAATCAAAGTTAAGCTTGTGCCAGATGAAGTCGACAAGACCACGAGCTTAATGTGATGCGGTTAGGGAAAGGTCGCTGGGATTTGCCACACCAAAGCCTTGACAAACTTTCTGACTTCTTTTTAGACGCCACTACTTTTCCAGCGCCACGAAAAGCGGATCAAATCGAGGTATGCCTAGCTAAGATATATACATACACTCCGCAATGCTAAGTCAAAAATCTAGTTGGCAAATACTTTTGGGGGGACATGTGCGTTGTGGGGGATAATCCGGCCAAAAGCAGACTGCGAAGCATACGCGACAATCAACATGCCAACATGTGTTGTGCCTGCTCGCACACTCCCTCCTTTTGCGAGAATTATGCTTATAAGTTATAACTTTTACTACATCTAGTGAAGAGCGCTCCGCCCAGAATCTTGAGACCCGGGGCGCTTCATTATTTGCACAATAGTTTTGTGAAATAAATTTCACCAACTCGCTGTTTATTGTTATGCAGCGAGTCTGTAGCTGGCTCATAACGTGTTATTGTCGCTGTTAACAACATGTTGTATCTGCAAGATACTTTCTGCGCGTCTGTCTGCGTGTTGCGTGATTCTCCCCGCTCATTCATTTTTGTGCTTTGGGTAATTTGTCATTGTTGGCAGCAGATACATGGTGTATCTGTGTGTGGATTGCTGGATTTCTACCCCAATTGTCTGTCGTGTGTAAGATTTGGTCCAACACCTCTCGACTCAAGCCGCCCTTCGTCTTCATAATTTATGTGTCTTGCACTCGTCGCCCTATTTAATCGCCTTTAAATATGATTTAGTGTCGTGAAATGCGTAAGCAGTTGAAACCTCTGAATTATTGCCGAGTGCTGGCTATAAGAAGTCGCACCATATAGTTTATAGTCAAAGTTTTTATGGACCACAGTCCATTACGAAAGTTGGGTAAATGTTTTACAGCTGTGGCATCTCCAAACAGTTGGGTTTTGGGTCCCGTAAGCCCAGAGATAAACATATAATTTTCATTATTCCACGTTGCAATTAGAAAATTAAGGCATATACTCGTATGTATGAAAAAACATAACACATATTGTAAGATGAGAATAACCTATTTTAAATCACATACAATATAGTAACTCAATCACAACCCGTTAAAGCCATGATCTCTCTGCCCAGACTTAAAATTTGTGATATTGCCTTGACCTCTGTTTAAATATTTACAAAAATTGTTTTGCCAATTTCTATAGGATTTGCAAAACGTTTTTGGGGCATTGGAGCCACAGAGCAGCTGTCATTTTGGGTATTGATTTTCGCCGAGAAAACCTGTCGAAATAAATAAATGTGCAACACATATAACTAAATCAAGTCGACAGCCAGAAGCCGGAAAGGGAAAACTACCAGTAAAGTTTGCTCAACAACAACTTGGCCGGGAATTTATCAAGTGGAGTGGGTGGACGGGGGGTTGGTGGAGTGGGTTGTATCTATTGTGTGGCATTTACAAGCAATTGAAGTGTGGCAAGCATCATGTAAGAGAGATAATGTTGTTGTGTCCTTGCCAGAATAGTTTCCTCTTTCGGTAGCAAGAACAGAGAACGAAGAACCCTTTTTCGCCAGCCAGCACAAAACAGTTGGAAAAGGTCTTCAGAGTGATAAGAGATAAAATGGCAAATGTGGGGTGTGTGTGTGTTAGCAAATTTGTTGCCGTTCTGAAAATTCTTTAAATATTAAAATCTTGATTAAGTTAAATGCGCATTTGGGTCCCACACAAACTGATGCTCTCAGCCAGGCCGAAAAGACAACCGCATGGAAATCTCTTCTGGCTCAGAGACCACACATTTTTCCTTGCCAAGTCTTCTCCGGCTGGCTTGTGCAGTAAAGTTTAACAATTTTACGCACGATTTGGGAGAACTTTGACGCAGCGGAGCTGTTCCTTAGCCAGCCAACATTTTCATAATTGCTTAGCCAACATCAATTTTCATTTGGGGCACGGGGCAGAGAGCCGAATTGAATTACATCTTTGCCCTTTCACACTTGGCGGGAGCCAATAAAAACTTTTGATGCTTCAATTAGCAGCTAGCCAGCCAGCCAGTCAGCCGAGTGAGAAAACAAACAATTATGCCCTAATTGAGCCCACATTTCTCAAGATTCCCATCTAACCCTAAGAGGAGAGTTTTCCTCTTTTCGCTTTTACTCTTATTTAAACCTAAGTTCTTTCTTTTCACTTTCCCTTCGTGGCTTTCCTTCGTTTCGTGTTGTTGGGAAGCCTACTTAAGTTGTCATTTTGATTGCTTTTGAAGCTTTTTTAAGGCCGCACGCTAATTTTTCCGCCCCTCGATTGCCAGTTTTTCCTTTTTTCGCCATTTTGACGCGGCTTCCATCTATCATTTTGTCAGCTCTGTCGCGAGACTAACACAATTTTCATCGTTTTTCCTTGCTGCTTCGCTTATTTGGATTTGCATGTGACATTTCCACCGACAACAAAAGACGTAAAACGAAAAAATTAAAAAAGAGGGAGGCATAAAAAAAGGAAAAATAATAAAATCTGTCTGGCATTGAGGGTTACCAAACGTTGCCTATATTCTGGGATTGAATTATTAAGTGACAGCAAAGAACTGAGCAGCATTTCCACCGCTTTCACTTGCACTTTATTAGATTGACATCCCGAAAAGGCAGAGGACAGAAAAGCCAATGGAATTGGAACCAAATCAGTGCCAACTGGCCAACATTTTTGTGAAACGACATTAAATCCGATTTAAATTCAATTAGTGGATGGCAACTTGTGAATTGAACAGGGAACCTATGTAAAAATGCCAAAAGAGCTTTTAATATTCCTTGACTTCATTTTAAGAAATACTAAAACCTTTAATTAATCATCTAAAAGACTATTTACTTGTTTTGCACCTTATACTATATATATAAATTCAAAAAAATACAAATATTTTCCCAGCTTTCATTTGAAAGATGCCTTTTCCATCTATTTACTTACTGCACTTTGTACGCACATTTGATTAAAATAATACGCTTACCTGCAATGAAAAAGAGAAAACAAAATATTATTCAGAGTTTACACAGTAGCTTGCTTAGGCAAACATGACCATTAAATATTTATCAACAGTCTGTGGTTGCTATTTGCCTCCGGAAAAACTGTAGAGCATTGACCCCCAACGAGCATGAAAAGTTTACTTTTATGAAATTGAAGCTTGTTGAAGTTGTTCGCTTATGACAAGGACTTTGATTACCAATCGAGAATTTTGTCTTACAACTAAAACAACCAAAAAAAAAAAGAAAAAAGAAGAAAAGAATGAAAAGCAGCACGTCATGTTCAGGAAATTAACTGAACGGGGAAATGGAGAGCGCAGAACATATGGTCTTTGGGCTTCTTCTAGGTCAGGCTGCGGGCTCAAATTTCATTTCCAGCACTTCCTCTTTGCAATTCTCATCAGCTAAAAAATATATATATTTTTGCGTTTTATATATATATATCAAAGAATCTCTGCTGTTGTGCTCCTATTATTTTCGTTAGCTGGGGGCGCAATTGCAGAAACCGAGAGCCCAAAACAAAGAACCCGCCCACCGCCAAGAGGTGCGACAAAAGTAAGGTAACAAAAGTGATGGCAGAAATGGGCATGCGGCAAATGAGATTTTTAGGTCAACAGAGTCCAACCAGAGCGGCAACCGCCTGAGCTGAACTGCCATATGAACCGCGCCGGCAGGCTCTGCCTTTGGTTTAGTGTGTCACTTTCCGCTCGACTTTCCACTTTCCACTCATTTTTCCCCCGCTTTTCATACAGGGTACTTGCAGCGCGACGGACAGTCTTAGTTTAATGAGTAATACAGTTTCCCTATAAGGTTTTCTTAATCATAATGGATATATCAAATATAAAAAAAAAAATATTGGGTTAAAGTAATCCATTAATTATCAATCAATCAAGATATTCTCATAGCAAAAAAGTTCCTCCAATCTATTAAATTTAAGAAAGGTAAATGAGGATAAGCAACCATGCAAGTTCGAAAAAATTAAGTAATCAGTATCCTATAGTCAGCGTATTCAAAAAGTCCTTTTTCCCCACTCTTCCCAGTTGCTCTCCTATGGATGAACGCTTTGATGGTGTGCGAGACGGCTGTAACCCACTGAAGCTTTATAGGCTAAATAAATACCGCAGGGGGCGGTGCTGGGCGGTGGGCGGTGGTGGTTTATATGAGTGAGCCACTGACATCACACTTTTGTGTTGGATGCTCACGGGCTGGCAGCCGTGGCCTCTTCGTGCGTGCTGCTTTAATGGAGCCAAAGTGTACAGATTTTGTTGCCGCAATCTGTGCGTGGCCACTGCCTCAGTGTGGGTGGTATGTGGGTCTGTATGGGTGTGCGCTGTATAGGTGTACGACTTTATAGGTGTGGCGTACCTGGGCGAAAGTGCATTGCATACTTATAGGTACTTATGCGGCACATTAAGCGGCTGACCTGAATTTTCGGTCGCCTGCTAATGATTTTTGGGCAAACCGAAGAAAATGGAAGCCGTAGCACTGCTTTCGAAAGTGGAAAATGTGAAGGGGATATTTCAAGTAGACAAAATGTGGGCCACAAAATGTGCAGTTTTGGGTTTAATGCGCAAACATCGTCTTGATGAAAGCAGGTCGACAAAGAATTGAAAAGATTTAAAGGATGAAAACAGGAAGTCGAGAGGTTGTAAACAAAACTCTAAGGTAAACTCAATCAAATAAAACGAATATATTTTAGTGGCGGTATAAGCCATGTTTATTAAATCATAATAATTTTCAAAACTATTCATCACTTTAATTGCTCTGAATATAATTAAAATGCAATAATTCAGTGCGGAGTGTTATTTTTAAATTATCACCATGCCGCAATCCACTCTCAGCCACTGAATAATTGGAAGAGACTCTTTGACCCCATTTCACAGCTATTAATATTAATAGATGCCGACACTACAGAGAAATCGCAGCAGCAGCCAAAGGTTGGCATTCCCATCTCGTTTCGACATACTGCTGCCACCATACGATGATACCATGTGGCACATCATTACGAGGAGCGGTTCGCTGGCAATCAGGAGGGAACTCGTTGTATCCTAACTATGCTAATTCCAACTCGCATAACAAACTCGTATGCAGCACTCAAATCACTGACGAGTCTTGTTAGCAGAATCCGCAGACAGTTAACTACGTACGTCGGCCAGAAGGAATCATCCGGGTATTACGAGGGGGAACCTGTTCGCTCCTCGTTCATATTTCCCATGTTGCATGTTGTTGGCAATGGAACAACGATGAAAATTCCCTCTTTTACAATTTCTTTTTTTTTCTATCAGCTTGCCTTGAGTCCCCGCCCCCCACTTACACCTCGCCGTTGTGAAAAACTCATGTTTCTCGGTGTACAACACTGCGTATGTGTAATATAACCATGTGTTAGCTGGCCATAATGAATGGAAGCTGGCTGGCAACTCATTACTGGCCAGCTGCCTGTGAACAGGGACCAGTACGGACTTTTTGGCAAATGTTCAGAAAGTCTCGTACAAGTGCAACATTTTTCGTAGGATTTTTTTCAAGGAGCATATACCAGCACATTGGCATTAAATTTTAAAGGTTGTTTGCCATATATCAAAAGTGGGTTAGGGACTCGTGTTCTGTTCTGTCTGTGGTACAGATCTACACAAAATAAACAAATTAGTTGACTCAACCCGACCCACATGCCATCATCAACTTTCAACTGATTAGCTACCCTAGTTCGGTGGAACAAAAAACGAAGCCACAAAAAGCAAAGGCCATAAATAATTGCAACTAATTTTGGGACAAGTTTTTCGCACAACTGTCACAGATGTAAGCCAGCTGAAGAGGGGCGCCGGAAAAGCGTGCTACGGAAAAACTAATAATGCCAATGACACACTGACATGTCCCGCACTCACACATACAACACACACACACCATCACTACCATGCTGAGCGCACACATGACACATAATCACATAAAAGTAATGAACTCTACACATAAAGCGGTTGCCTGACTGACTGAGCTTTGCTCCGAGAGCTGAAAGGGTCCTTCATCTCATAATGGTGCCACTAAAAGTCTGTGTTCTCTCTCCCTCTCTCTCTCTGTTCGTGTCGCTGCTGCTGTCTCTTTCGCTGTCAAGCGGAGCTGAAGCGTAAATGCAACATACAACACACAGCACACAACTTTAATGCTGCAGAAATAGCCAAGGAAATGGCTCGCAAGGCAGAAACATGAACAGGGATCGACCAGAAGGCGTCCCTCAGCCAAGCTGACCAAAAAAAGAAGCCAGGATAGCTGGAATACTAATCTTCGCCAGCACGGACTTTGTCATCTCCTGTTCGGGGCGATGAAAAACTGCTGCGAAAAAATGTCCAAAAAGGAAATGGGGAAAATGAAGCTACGCAGATCACGATAAACGAAGTCACGATACGCTATGAATTTGCAAGGAGAGCGTAGTAGAGGAATGGCATAAATTAAATGAAAACGAATTTCGATTTATGCAAAAGATAGTAAACGCATGTCGCACTAACTGCAGAGGAATGAAAAATGCTTTAATTAAAAACATGTTGAATTGAAACACCCAGAAAATATAGATATCCTAAACACCTGATAAAGTTTTCAAAATTCCAAGCTGTCGTTATAATATACAGTCGAACTTTAAAGTTCACTTCAGAATTCCAAAAACTTTTAAGCCATCAATCACTAAACTATTTCTTAACTGAAATTCCCCACCAAATTCATTAGTACGATAGAGAATGCTAAAAAAATTTCAACAGCTCTGAGCAAGCAACTAAAGCTTTATTAGTATGTATGGTCACATGTCAGTGACGTCGTCATGTTGTGGCTAGCGGTTTCACCTCCTGCTGCTCCACAAGCCCAGTCTCCTGCATCCTGCATCCTGGCAGCCCGTGTCCGTGTCCACATCCTCCGCACTCCACACTCCCCCCTCCCATCACAAAAACCCGCTCCCTCGTGCGCGTCCTTGTGATGTGGCCATGTCATTGCCTCGGCATGCTGATAAAAATTTTTAACAAACTTTGAGTTAACGACAGCACCACTCTACTGAGCATGCATGTG
Organism: Drosophila simulans; assembly: GCF_016746395.2. Classification (NCBI taxonomy): domain Eukaryota; kingdom Metazoa; phylum Arthropoda; class Insecta; order Diptera; family Drosophilidae; genus Drosophila; species Drosophila simulans. The sequence continues at coordinate 6,713,832 of NC_052523.2, forward strand.
TGTGTGTGCTGGCCGTTATCCTCCATCCTCAGGAGCAGTTTGAAAAATGGCCAAACACTATTAGCTTTCTGTCGGAAAGCAGTAGCAGTAGCAGCCACATACAAAACATAAAAGAGAAAACTTGAAAGCAATACAGCGTCTAAAATATTAGTTGCAACATTTTTCGTGTCATAAAACTTTATTTTGCTGGCAACCAAAGAGCCAGCGAATAAAAAAAAAAAATCGTCATAAATTTCACTCGAGTTGGCGGAATTCCATCAGAAAAATATACATCAAATGCAAAAATAGATTCACCAAGAGCACCGATTTAAATGCAGATTTGTGGTGACGGAAATATGGATGACGTTACTTGACAGGGACCTAAAAAATAATTTGATTCATACGCAAATGAAACCTTGTATAACTATTTTTTTGGCAACAGGGATCCGAATCTCATACTTTGTATGCCAACTCACTGAGATTTCATTTAATCAAACCTTGCCGTTTTCCCTATCACGTCAATGTTTACCTTTAATATCCGTTTGGCAAATCGAATTCCTCTTTTTCCCCATAACAACAACTGAGTATAGACAATAGCAAAAGACTTGGCGAGCTTTTCCTTCTCCTTTTGCCACAGCTCTGTTTTGTTTGTTTCTTTTTCAATTTTCCACACAATCGAGCACGACACAAAGACAATGACAACACATGGAAACTATGTGACAACTATTCCGCAGCTGGCGCCCCTGAAACGAGGAAAACTGGGAGCAGCTAGCCCTCAAATCCAGTTGCCATAAATAAGGGGACTTTTCAACACATTAAACACAATAAATCCCAAAAAAAAAAAATAAACAGAGGCGAAAGCGCGTCTGCTGAAAACAGTTCGTTGACAAATGTCAACACAGATTGACAAAGGAAAATGGGCAGTGGGCGGGGCGATGGGTGGGGCTGCAGCGCTTAGCCTCCAGGAAAATGCATCAAAGCTGCGAGAGTAATTGAGTGACGATTGTTGTTGCTGTCGAAACAAAGCCACAGCACATTCGCCAGCATTAGCGGGGATTGCAATTATCCTTGTGCCTGCACTTTCCACTCCCTGGCAAAAGCCTAAAAGTAGGCACTGAAAATGATTAACAGTCAGGCTTCCATAAAACGAACGTGGCATGCACGTCTGGTTTCAAATTGACAAAGTAAGATTGGTTAAACACAGACTGTTATTTAAAATGCGAATATACTCATTCAAAAATATTGCTTTAAATTATAATAATCATGTAAAGAATTTGTAAGTTAATACTTTTTAAGTAATTTTAAATTACATTTTACTTTAAAATGCTTAAGTAATAAATGTGAAATGTCACTTTAGGCAGGAATTATTGCGGCATTTGTCTCACTTCCTCCACAAACACACTCGACCGCCATTTTGACTTTGATGCAGTGCACTCGGAAAAGTCAAGTTTTTCTTTCTCCCTCTCCTTCTGTTTGCCTTGCTCTCTGCTCCTTTCTTTGCTTCCATTGCCTACTAATAATACTTAAAGTGTCAACATTGCAACGACTTAAAGCGTCCTAAGCCTCGGATCGAAAATGGGATAAAGATAGAATCCTTGTCATCGGCCCCCAAGTGAAAGTTGGCCTTAAGTGAAATTGACATTTAGGCCGTAAATTGCACATCGATGCAAATGGTGCATCCTCTTCTTGCAAGTTTTTCGTTCAATTGAATTCAACTCTTGTCATCAGGCAACCCAATTTTCAGGACATAGTACCGCCCCCTCCCCCTCCGCTTTTCTCCTCACATGTGACTGGCTGGAAAACATGCAAGGAAGCAATTTCTTTTTGCACCCATTTTCCATTTTCTTTTCGTTATTTTCCTTTTGTTCGGCACTGCCATGCACAATTCAATTTGGCAAAAATGTAATCGATGCTAAGATGTGCAACGAAAACAAGTCATGGAAAATATAGGGTTTCATTTTGCTCATGTGAAAGCCGGTGGGTGGATGTGTATTTGCATGCAAAATAGGAGCTTGTTGTTTTTTTTTAGAGAAAATGGATGAAAGGCGGTAACAGAATTAAGTGTCACATAATGTCTTCTTCGCAAGTTTGGTGGATATAATGCGTGCGTTATTTAAAATAAAAGTTTTTCTAAAGAGATATAATATTGTATCATACACAGAACTTTGTTTTAAAATGCATAATATGTGTGCGTTCTTTTATTTTTACCTTCCCTTTAATATGCGCTCCAATATTAATTAATATAACATATTATTGAAGGCATTTTTCCACGAACATTTCGCTCTCAGCACCAGTTTTCCATTTCGGACTTCATTAATTTCCCGGGAACATTTCTCTTAATTATGAGCCAGACACACGCGCACACATCATTAACATCCTGGCATCCAGGAGAGATCGAGTGCCTAAAAGGAATGCCAACGGAATCTTGTTTTTTACCTCCTCGAATTCAATTGCAATCAATCAAAACCGATGCGTTCAATGTTCCCCAGCCGCACACATGCACATTTATTTTTTATATAAAGATATGTGAGCTCCTTTCACCTTTCACCGCAGTTAATGGCGGTTCCATTCAAATACGCAAAATACGCAAGAACGGCAAACGAGTTGCGGTCTTTTGCACTTTTAAAATTGTGGGCGGGCCCCGCTGGCGGGGGCGTGGCAGCGGTAACATTAAAGTAATTGCTTGCAATTTGATTTCATCAACCACACAGGCGAGCCAACGAAGTTACATACAGTAGTATTAAATGGGCAAAATTTGATCTCGAATCCCCATTGTCAGTCGGCTGAATATTCGCATTAATGAAGCTGCCATTCAAACAAACAATATGACGGTCAAAAAAGTGGAAAAATCTGCTGAATTTGAGGCAAGTGCTGGGCCATTCAATGCAAAATTGAGCTGTTGCATATGCTCAAAAAATCGAGTTTGGGGGCGTCTGAACAAATTGCAAAAACGGCGAACGCATTTCGTTTACTGCGAGCAGTTTTTCAGATTTTTTTCGCCACCCCTCCTCTTCCTTTTGTTGTATCAATTTTCCGACGCCATTTGCATAGCACTCGCCCTTACTCCCTTATACGCTCCCATTTCTTTGCAGCAATTTCCATCGCAGCCATGTTAACCCAGTTGCACCTGAAAAACGCCCCCGAAGTTTGTTAGTTTGTTTGCCGGCGATGCTGCTGCTGCCAGAGAAAATATGTCAAAAATCAGCAGGGAAAAAATGGAAAGACAAGGATCTGCCTTCGATTGCCTGCAGCTCTCATAACAAGAAAAGAGACGGAGATAGAGGACGAAGTGTGAGAGGGAGAGGGAAGAGGTGGTAGCTACGCATATGCACTTTGTTGTGTATTGCATATGACGCCCTGTCAGAGGCGCCTGAAAGTATGCAAACAGTCTCGTTTCGTCTCCTGTCGGCTTATATCTCTTCGCTGTGGAAAACAAAGTACTACAAAAAAAAGGGGTAGACAAAAATAAAATTGTTTACTCTATGGCAAACTTTGCCCTGCTCTTCTGATCGTTCATCTTCTCTTTCAATCGAGGATGAAGTTAATCTTAGTAAAACCATTGAACTTATTTGAAAGCCATTTGGAAGAAGGAAATGTGGCAGCAATACGCATTTTTAACTTACATTGTAATTTGTTATGAAAGCATTAAGATTCTGTAAAATATTTGTACCTTGATACTAAGGAAAACGAGCTCTCATTTCAAATTGAATACATTGTATATCTTCAATAAATTATCTTATTTTAGATTAAACTTCATTTTTTTCGTTCAATGAAATTTTCAACTTTTCTCACCTTGCTCGAAATCAATTAAGATAAAATTGGCGAAATTTTTAAAATTTAATTTGCAGTTGTCTCCGGAGACTGAAAAAGTTGATTCAATTTCACTTGATTAAGCCACCCGCTTTTCGGCGGCTCTACGTTGTGGCTGTCTCTCTTGCTCCCTATCTGGCTCTCTCTCTCTCTCTTTCCATCTTCCTTTGACTGCATTTGGTCGTCCCTTTCCGACCGTAAGTAATGAAGTGCTTTAAATATTAAAACCAATTTACGCGACAACATACGCGTGTTATGACGCTTGTTACCGGACTTTTGTTGGCCGCTTTTTTGTTGGCCTTTATTTTTCTTGTTGTTGGGCAACCAAAAAAGGGAAGCAGCTGACATATTTCCAGGAGTCCATGGGTCGGTGGTCCAGTGTCCCTGTCCAGGACCTGTGTCCTGGTAAACTTTTGCAATTAATCAAGATAGGCTGGTCGGCGGAATGAACATCGCCATTTACATGGAACCAACATATGGCTTGCTCGGACTCCCTTTCCCCCTCACACCGGTCTATATCCCTCTCTCTCTCTTCCCCTAGATTGCCACGCCCCTCTCCTGGGAATGTCGTAGGTGTGTGTGTGTGTGTATAAGTGCGTGTTTGTGTGGGCGACAAAGATTAATAATAATAACTGCGACTAGCCCAGCGGTTGGTCAGCAAGTGGCATAATCATGATTTATGACACGCAATTAATAAGCGACATGGTCAAGGGGGCGGCGCGCCGTGCAGTGGGCGTGGCTCTGCGGCAAACACGGCGTTGAGCCTCCAATTGAAAGCTGTTGACAATGGCAATTCCACTATAACTCCAACCCAAACACCACCCACTTTGTAACCTGAGTCCCGGGGATTTTCAGCACTGCACAATTGCAATTATTTTAAGCACGCACTTTGCTGCTTCCTTTTGCGGTTTTTAATCAAATAGTGAAAAAGCACTCTTCCCGCAGGTCAATCAACGTTGAATTGGCAGTAAATCAAAACATTTTTACGAAAATATAAAATATTATTTGATATATAGATATCTGGGCAATGTTTTTTCTTTCACTCGCTAGAAACAACAAATATGTTATTTAAACGATACGGAATTGTTATAAAGTACTTAACCAACTGTAACTGACAATTATTAAAACTGAAAACAAACACCTTTTTGTTTTATTCAATCGACGCTATTCCATGTTGAATCCATACAAATTGGCTTATCGCCAACCATGTTGCGCAGTGTAATTAACCGCAATGTCCGCTATAGTAATTAAAAAGTTATTTTTTGGGTTTTCACGCCTCCGCAAACAGCGCACACACACACACTCACACGGACATACACAGCGCACAACAGACACAAACACAGGCATACAATAAACATTAAAGGCCGCAAAATTGCATTTGTTAATTGCTCGGAGGCTAAAAGTGAATTCCGGGTCCTGGCGCGGCGGCAATCCTTCTGGTCCATAATAATACCAGTAGCCCTGTTGGCCGTCCGCTTTTGTTGTTTGCGGAGCTAATTAAAATAAATGTCATTCGGCCATGCTGTCAATAGTCGAATAACCAAAATGCTTGTGGGTCCTGCGGACGTCGCGTTGATTTTGCACTTCATTTGCTAAACAACGTGGTGGAAATTTCGGAAAAGTGTTTGGCGAAAAAGGGTGGAAAAATGTGGGCTCACTGTTGCAGAAATAATTACTTTGTAATGCAAATTGTAAATTGTGAATTGTTGTGCAGTGGAAATGCAATTACTTCAGTTCAGCGTAATTGTTTGCAATTGCATTATGAGTAGCATACTTTTCGTCAGCACTGTGTGCGTTCATGGATAGCATTAAACTTTTATTGTTTGCGTTTGGTGTTGTTTTGTTGGAAAAATACAAATACTGAGGCAATTGGCTAAATGAAATAAACAGGCCAGCCTCAGGCTGTTTGCCCCAGAAATTGTCTCAAATAAATGGCAATTTATTCCCTTCTGGAATTTTGCAGAGAACACAACATTTGCATTCATTTTTAATTGGCCACTTCATGTTTCAGTTATGCTGGAGGAATATCTTTCGCAAATTGGCAAAAATGAAGTAAACAAATGTTGTTTAGAGCTGTAGAAAATAACGAAATACGGGTTGAATAAATATAAACTTTTGGCTAACTAGAAATTACCAAGTAACCACACGTATACAGATGTTTGCAATAAAAATCGTAACGACAGGACTCAAATACATTATAGTTTACTAATATTATTGAATATAAGTTAAATTTCCAGTTATTATGGATTTAAGACACAATTCGCAGACCTTAAGCGCACTGTACTTGCCACATTTCCAGCTTTGTTTGCCGAAACTCATCAGAACAGATATATAAACTGGAAATTGCCACTTCATGCGTCCCCAAGGAGTCAAATAAAGGACTCCAACACGTTCACACATGAACCCTTTACATTCATAGACCTCTCCGCAGACCGCATACATTTAAATCAGGCCCAAACCCCAGAAAAGGCAATGAGCGTTACGACCGGGCCGAGATCTTCGTGCCCCGACAAAGCCCACAATTAGTACTAGTTTCCATTTGTCATTAGCAATATTGTTTTATGCGAGCGGAAGGACACGAAATCCAGGACCTGAACCGAGTGTGACCGAAAAGAGGTGTTATTAAGACGACGACAGACAATTCCGCCTCAGCCTCGCTTGGGATTTGATTTATTTAGCATATCAACCGGCACAGGATGATATGCCCTCTGATTATCCACATTTGCCAGCTTTTCCCCGGCACCCGTCTCACTTGATTACTTGATGGCATCGCCATCATTTGGTTTTGGTGTGCGGCGTGTGCCAAGCTTTATGGCCACTATGTGCCACCGAGAAATTCTCGATTAAAATTTCAATTTCGGCCTGGGCCAGATTAGTTTACTTGCTGAGCGAAATGACTTTGTAGTTTATTAAAATTAATTGGCTCTGAGCAAATTTGGTGAAAATTGATGGAAATTGATTCACGCCCGCACTCTCGCAAGTTTAACTTTCTGGGTCATTAACTGATTTGATGGCTTTTAGCCACACACAGTGAGTGCACGAAAGACTTTTGGCCAGCCGGAGATAAGCGCATTGACCCGGACCTGGTCACTCCGATGATGATGAATTATGTAAGGCAATAAAACCGTATCTGATGTACATGTGCTTTTATGGTTGTGTTCGGATTTGGGTGGGGGCCATTCTTAAATTTATTCGCCAGCATGCTTGACTTTCTCATTAAATTGCAATTTTGCGGAAGAGGGTGTACATACCTGCAAGAGAAATAAGGATTTAAATTAGCAATACATATGTATGTACATAAAGGCACATGGGGGTAGGAAAACTAATTACGCCTGCTGCTGACATAAGGTTTATAATAATTATATTTGATTTGTGATATGCGCTCTATGTTTGAAGAGCTTCTGAGCTTAAGAACCAACAAATCAAACAACTGAAACATTTAAAGTACATTTAATAATATTTCAATATGTTCATAAACTGATAAAAACGACTTTATTTAAAAGGGGTAATGCTAAAAAAGAATATTATTCAATTAGTACCACTAAACCCACCTGACTCAATCGATCCTGGCTGTCGATTATATCGATGAACAGCCGCATGCGATCGTCGAGAATCTGGAAACCATTCCGCGGCTGCAGGAGCAGGTTCTGGACAGCCTCGCGGATGCTACCGGGAGTTGTGCTGCAGGAGCTGCTGTTATCATCGCTAGCGAAACCATTCTGAATCTGTTGCTGCTGCTGCTGCTGGTGTTGCTGCTGATGGGCAGGCAGTTGCTGCTGCTGATGCGCCTGGTGTTGCTGCTGCAATTTCAGTTGCAGCGAGTGCTGACGCAGGGCCTCCGAGCACTTGCGCAGATAGTCGTAGGAACCTTTCGATTTGTACTTGTCGGCCATGGCCTGAAAGCTATCCAATATCTCATTGAAGTCCGTGATCATGGGCGCAGTGGAGGGCGTGGTGGTGGCACTCGAGGGCGTGGTCACGGATCCCAGCGAACTGTTCGACTTGCTCATCACCATCTGCTGCAGTTTGGGGGAGGTGCTGTATGGCGAGCTGGTTATGACCCGGAGTTCCGTGGTCAGCGAACTGCCGCCGTTGGCAGCTAGACTCTTGAGGCTGTTGCTGCTGGCGGAGCTGGGAATCGCCTTGCTGGGACTCAGGGCCTGCAAGTCCTCGCTCATGAGTCTCAGATTGTCGGAGATTTGATGGAAACTTTCCGAGGTGACCAGAGAGTGCTCCCTCTGCTCCAGTTTGCCATTGCTGCTGCTGGGTATTATGCTGCTTTTGGGTCTCCGACGTGTGGGTATGCCATTAGTTTGGCCATTGACCGCTGCTCCTCCTGCCGCCGCCTGCCCGCCCACTACTCCGCCACCCGGCGTTCCGGACGTAACATCTGGCATCTGGAGCGGCTTCGAGATGAACGAGTCCAGCGTCTGCGAGCTTGTCATCTTGGGCTTGTCCACACTCTCAGGTATTTTATTGGCGCGTATTGCATCGAGGAATTGTCTCAGCTGATCCGAGGGCGTGGGCGTTGGCTCCGGTTCTGGTTTGGCAGTTGTATTGGGTGTCGCCAACGAATCGGTACCGTTCCTTTTCAAGGTTGACGTGGGTTTCAGGACATCATCGGGCATGTGTTGCTGGTACTCCTGTCGCATGCTGCTCCTAATGTTGTCCAGAAAAAGACGCAATTGATTGGAGGGCGTTTGGGCCTCATTGGCCTGGCTGGTGGAGAGAGAGGCCAGTGATTTGCTAACAATCTCCGGGGAAATCATATTTGGCTGAAAGTTGTTATTGCCGTTGCTGCCCGTGCTATTATTGCAGGTTGTCGGCGTGAGCAGGTTGAGATTCGTCTGACTTTGTTTGGCCAGCTGCTGTTGTCTTTTGAGCTCCGAAAGTAACTTGGCCTGTTCCGAGTACTTGCGCACACTTTCTGTTATGGTTCTAAGTTGCTCGGAATAGGCCCGCAGCTGGTGCTCCAAGTACGCCTGATCCGGAGCAGGTGCAGCATAGCTCATGGGCCTGGTTTGATCGGCTTTGCTACCATTCTCCGCCTCCTGACCGCCATGAAAGCTGATGGAGTGCCGCATGGTGTTCACCTGACTTCCGGCCGGACTCATTAGCATATTGTCCGCACTGTTGCTTTTCTTGGGACTCTTTTGGCGGCTTAGTGTTCCGTTGTTGTTATTGCCATTTCCGTTGGGGAAACGCCTTAGCGGTATGGGTGGTGCCTCGCCTTGCAGACCCCCATTGAAGCGATCCAAGCTTCTGGGTCTCTGGGTGCCATTACCATTGATCTGGCCATTTATGCCAGCTTGCTGCTGCTGTTGCTGCTGCTGCAGTGGTGGCCGCGGCGTGCTCTGCGATCTTCGTGGCACCACTGGAGCTGCTGCCGGCTTGCGGTGCAGTGGTACCGGTGGCGCAGGCTGCCCATTTGTGGGACTTTGTCTATACTGCTGGAATAGTGCCGCATACAGGGTCTCCTTGTCGCCGCCATTGGCTGTTGCTGCGGCCGCTGTAACGGCATTACGCAACTGTTGCTGCTGGCGGGATAGCTGCAATAATCGCTGCTGCTGCTGGGCATTGTAGTCCACAAAACTGGACTGGGCGGGCGAACCGCCCACTGCGATGCTGTGAGGACGTTGCTTCAATCCGCGCAATCGCGATGGTTCCGCATACTCGGGCATTTCATAATTGCCAGAACTTGCAGATGTGGCTGGCTGAGCACCTGATAGGCCTGTTGGCACACCGGGCGCAGCTTCTGTGGGCGACGGACTGTTGAGGAAGGGATTATTGCCCTTCAGTGCGATCGGCTGGGCAGCTCCTGGCAATCCGGAACTGGGCAACATGCTGGTCAATTGGGGCGGCGGACCGGGAGAGCTTTGCAGGGCCTGTTGCTGTTGCGTGGTGCTACCTGGATACAATAGCGATTCGCTGATGTGCAGGTCCAGTTCGTGGGCGTTGGGCTTCGCGTATATGGGGTTGCTTCGGGCGGGGGGCGTGGCAGCTGCAGGATAGCCGGTAATTCGAAAACCATTCATACTGCTCGTTGGCTGATGCTGCTGCTGCTGTTGTTGCTGCTGCTGATGCTGCAGTTTCTGCTGTTGCTGCTGCTGATGTTGCTGTTGCCGTTGCGCAATCTTGGCCGTTATTGTCGTGGTCATGGCGCATTCGTTCCTTTTGGCCCGGCCATGAACTGTTCGTTAGCCAATCAAACCATCAGTCAATCAATCAATCAATCACTCAGACGGCTGTATTTGTGTTCGCTTTTTTGACATTCAATTTAATTGCACTACAAGGTGCAATTAGTGAAGATTCACTTTAAATATACTGGACACGGACGGAAAATTTATTATTAACACATTGCATTCAAAAGAGCATGGTGAATTTTCGTACTCTTAGGAATGAATGTGATTTATTATTGTTTTATTGTTACATTTTACGTGTTCATTTATATTATATTAATATATCTGTTATTTGTAACTATTCTTGTGGAAAGTGTAAGCAATATTTCATTTGAGATTTGCGATCCCATTTCATTTCCATAGAAAACATTAACATTCTCTCATTTCAACATGTTATCCCACAAATAATATCATTGAATAGATGGGGAATATATTATGCAAATAGCATCGACAAGAACTCGAGCCGGTAATACATTTTACATGAATATAATAACCTAGCAATTTGTTCAATACCAATGCCAGAAGATTTGCATTGTACGAATGCAAATTTTCATTTTGCATTCGCATTAGCCAAGTCAAATATCAACCAGAACAACTAGAGGCAGAAACACTGAAGGGAAAGCGAATTTCCAAGTGAATTTTCACCAAGTTGACCAAGAATTTGCACACTGAAATGTTTGAAAACTTAAATGTTAGCTGCTGCGGTCTCTTTGAACAAAACTATTTATGACATTGTGTGTGTGTGTGTGCAAGGGAGTGACCCCTGACCCTTTTCCAACCACCACTCGCTTGCCTTCTCCAAAGTGTCAACAGCAGGGAAAACAATGGAATGGAAAGCATTTACACGCTTTAGAGCGTAAATACACCATTAAGGGAAATGATACCCGGTAAGGGGGGAGTGCGGTTGTGTGGCTTAGAACTCGGCGCAAACATAAATATTTAATAAAAAATGCGCATAAATTATAACACACAAATTCGAGCTGAAATAAGAAAAACCAGCAAATGAATGCGGCCGAAGGGAAAATGGCCGGGAAAGCGGAAAGGACGGGCAAAACAAGCCATAAGGGAAATACGCGCGAACATGTAACAAAATGCACATATGAATATGTAGAGAAAGCGAGACGTCGCGATGAAGGAGTGAGACGGGTACAGTGAGTTACATGTGCCGAGTGGGAAGATTAATTTTCGTGGTGACTGTATTTGCACTGGCCGAAATTTCCGATATTCTGACCAACTTAGGGTTACAAAAGATTAAAAAAATGCAGTAGTAATTCAATTCAAATGAATTAAGTCAATCAAAAATAGTTAGAATTTTGTTATGTCAATCGAATATGCTTGATCCAATTAGGCTTCGTCCATTATTTTCAATGAAATGTGAATAGTGAGTGGCACTTCATTTCAAGCTGGCATTATTTTAATCAATTTTGGATTACCTATCACAAATTAGTGTAGTTCAGTAAACATTGGTTGACCGAAAGGCAAACAAACACTAATGTCAACAAACATTCGTCTACAAATTTCAATCAATGAAAATCAAACGGCAATTTAACAATTATTATTCCCTTAAGAACCAACCTGTCATGGATTCCCCTTATCAAAAACACCAAGAAGCATGCAATTGCTAATCTTGTGTAAATTAATTTGCTAATGTGCGAAATAATTCCAAAATGAGAGCAAACAAGGCGAGGCATTTTTCGAGCTGTGTAAACACTGAGAAGAGGAGCTGCTGCACCGTGATGCACTTTGTCAACTCGTCATGCTACGTGCTCAGCTGTCTGAGCTCGGGGTCCTGGGATTCCCCGTCTCTCCGGCTTTGTGGTTTATGACTAGCTGTGGGGGCAAAGGTACGGAGAAAGCCAGGACTTCTTCACATGGATAGTGTGTCAGTGTGCTAGGACAGCGAAGGGTTGACGGGAATGAGGTGCGGATGGCAAAAGTAACTTGTATCAACACTTTAGCACATGCATAGCAAACTGAAGAGACCCACTTTGCACACACACGTGGACACCGAGAGAAAACAGGTGTCTGTTTGTAGCATATTACTTTTAATAATCTATACAACTCACTGCAGTAACAGTAGATATCCAAAATGAAGATCCTAAAGGACCTCAAATGCATTTTTCAGATATCTTACTGATACTGTCATAAAACTAATATGCCTTTTTTCCTTGTGTAGACCCACCTGCTGACCCTCTTGGAGCATTGCACCCTGCAGCAGCGCAGGGCACACAAAATGCCAGCCATCGTCTTGACATATTTGGGTTAGATTTGCTGCTCTTGCTCATTAGGAATTCCGACTAAATTCTGGCCAGCTGCCCCTGCGCCTCTCCCTGCATTTGCCTGCTAATGAACATAACTCTGGAAGGATTCCTTGCCAACAGAAGGCCGACAGACAGCAGAGAAGTTTTCGGGTTGTTTGTGTAAGTTTTAAATTAATGACAGCATATTTACTTGCGGCCCAAGCAGAAGAAAAGGGGAACACAGCTGGTGCTGCTGCTGACCAGAGCAACTTGAAAATAGATTAACAAAAATTAATGTTATGCTCGGTTTCCAGTTCTCTGATGCGGAATCAGGTCCTGGGCCCTGGAAATTAAATAAGATGTCCTGTCACTGTCACGAGCCCAGCGTTTGTTGTTTGCCAACTGTGGCTTTGAGTGTGTGGCTGATGAATTTTCCTCGGTTTCCTCGGTCTTTATCTGCCCCACTGTCTTACGAGGAATTTGATTTAATTTGTGGCAAGCAGTGTCTTGAGCTGAATCTCTATCTGGTTTTTGCCATCATTTGTTTGCATTGTTGTTCGTGGTTTGTTTAGAAAGCGAGTTTTCAGTTGGCAAAGATAAATAGCCCAAAAGGACGCCTTTTAAGGATATATTCCTCGAGTTACACGACCTTTAAATGTCACTTTTTAATCAATCCACACACACTGCGAAGTACTTTTGCTCAAATTATAAATCTCTTTCGAAAACATTTCAAAATCGAAATCAGTGTTTGCCTAGTTGAATAATTGAGTTTTCAATTTGCCAGCTGTAACCGCATCTTTCGCTAATAAAACTCACCATAAATTAATTAAAAGAAAACAAATTACCCAGACACATGCTGATGAGAAAACCTCATTCAATGATTTTCAATTAGTGCTGAAACCTAATCAAACTAGCTGCAGCAGCAAAATCTGACCGCAAGGCGGTTACAAGATGAAAAAGGATAAATTGCGGGGTATGGGTAACGCCAAAAGAGGGAGAAAATAGTGTAAACCAAATCCGAAAAGCCGGGCAAAACTTTCATTTAGAAGAAAAACCAATCGACTGAGCGGAAAAACCGAGAAAAAAGCAAAGGAGCTAAAAGTGAATCCTTCGCCGCATTCAAAAGTGAAAAGCTGCAGGAGCAACACAGGCAAACAGTGATAACAAATGAACACGAGGAGGAGCAAGGACTCGCAAATAGAAAAAAAAATGGGAAAAAGGACTCCGTGCTTGTACTGCACGCCAAGGGCCAGGCTCAAACACTAAGCAAATAGACATGATAAATTAAAAAAGCAGAAAGCAAAGCAGCACAAGCGAAAAAAAGGAATGAAAAGCAAATAACGCGACGCATTGCACGCAAATCTCAAGAAAAGATTACAGCAACTTCACCTCCACCCTCCCGCCCCTTTTCAATCCCACCGCCCCACCGACAAAGGGGCGTGGCAGACGCGGCGATGGCCGATGTGTGTTAAGTGGCATGCCCCAAAGGCGTCAAGAGGCACGCAGGATAAATAACAAACGACACTGATAGAAGGCGAGTCCTAGCGAATGGGCGAAAAGGAACGGGTGGTGGCGGGGGGGCATGGCAAAGGGTTTGTAGTCTAAGCCCCAATGGGCGTGGCAACTGACGGGGCAACTGGCTTGTTTGGTTAAGCCTTCCAGCAGGTGCTAGCGTGTTTGAAATGCCAGCGATTTGCCATTTGCATAGTCGGGAATATGCTAGACTGGCAGGGTTGTCAGGGTGTTCAGTTAAAGCAAATATATATTAATTGATTATTAATCTATTTTCATTTATGAAAACGAAATATTTCGTTTGTTTATGAACTAATATTCTACAATTACAAATCGAAATGTCTTTGATCAAAAACTATTTAAGGAATTCCAATATACAAACAACAAAAAATCCATTTGTATGGAATGTAAGAAAACTCGTTTTGGGAAAATAACATGGAAAACGCTTTGGAAAAATAACTTAAAATAATAGCAAGTATTCTTTTCTGACCGATACAGACCACCTGCCAACCCTGTTTGCTTGGCAATTTATCAGGACGACACCTTCTGGCCAATAGACATGGCCAACATGGCTAATACTAACAAACCCATGGACGGCACCGACATCCATAGATATATAACCATGCAAACACCTAGCAAATACGCAGCCAAGTGAGAAATGAAGACGAGTTAGTTAAGAAGGAGCAAGAGCGGAGGGGCCAGGAAAACCGGGGAAAGAGTGAAGCTGGCGAGAGATAAGCCCGCTGCAGTCACCTCAAGCCATCTGGCCAGCAACGGATGTGGGGGTGCACAGAGAATCCTGCAGGACGACGGCATAAATCAGGATATACATATATAGACACGAAGAGAGTGAAGGCAGAGGATTGAGCGACAAGGACGGGAAGCGATAAAAGACAAAACGGGCCAAGGAAAGCGGTCCAAAGGCAAACGGCAACACTAATTGAAAAGCAAGGTAGAATTAATGGCTAGGGAAATGTAAGCGCTCCATAAAGTTTTTCCCTGCCAAAAGGGAAACCCATGGTAGACGGCTAAAGAAAAAGGAAATGCCAAACTAGAACGAAACGGTACTTAAGTTAGCCAATTTGGAGGCCATGCAGTCACCGCATTTTCCCCTAATTTTCCATTTCTCTCTGGTCGTTCCCTCTCTTTCCCACCCCCAGCATTTGGCACCGAAATAAGTTCTTTCGGTTGGAGAATTTTATTAACATTTAATTGAAATAGCCAAACAAGCAACAAATTAGCTGCCACAGGCCATATTCGTTGCTAGTACAGCGCGTAACGGCACTGTAAAACCAAAGATAAGTAATTAAGTGTGGTTTTCACACAAATATTCGAAAAGAAAAGTGTCAAAAATATATTTTGTAGAATATAAACATCCATTAATTCGACGATTTCAAATACTTTCTATTTCTTAGCAAAACACTTGTACATAATACATATTTTGAAATGTATTCCATATCTTTAATCTTTTGATACGCACTGTCCACCGTCTGAAAATTAACACCCATTTAAGCTAGTTAATAACACAATCAGGATTCTTGGGCCAAGAAGGGGCGCAACGGAGCTGTCTTGGTCCGGGATCCGTTCTAGGCACTCAACTGAAAAGTTTTAATCCGCTAAAAGCCAACCGAAGTAGGATTATGGGCTTTTGGCATGCCATTGATACGTTGTTCCACTGTGGCATGTCTCTGTGTGTGTGTGTGTGTGCGTTTTATGATGAAGAAGGTGTGAAAATGGAAAAGGTGTGTGGGTTATAAAATAAACTCTTAACGGAAGTTATAAATAAGAAATAAGGCAGCCAAGACGGACGAACCAGTTAAGCAAAACTTAAGAACCCAAGAAGCAAATTTAAGCCACAAATTAAAGCCTGTATTAGATAAAAACAACCAGACTAATCATTGCTAAACAAAGGCAATTATGTGCAAATTTATTTGGCTAACCTTGGATAGATAATTCAAAGTCCTTACTCGAGGGCACTTGCAATAAAATTTATTATGTATACGCCCCGTCCGACAAAAGTTATGACAAATAGGATTGAGTACTTTTGAACTCCCGCATTAATTCAATATTAACAGCAATAATCATCTAGATAATGGCTTGAGTTCAAAAGAACCATAACCGAATTTTAGGGCCATTTTAGGCCTTTCCATTTTTTAAAGGCGGAACGCAGTTATTTATTTATTATGCGACCGTTTCTTTTTGGGTTTCACAGCTGGACATTATAACTTGATTATTTCGATAATAAAAGTTCTGGGACGAACGTGCATCGAAAGCAAATTTCAAAGTTTAAGAAAAAGAAACGAAGCCGTTAAATAAGGAAATATTAAAAGAGGTACTATCGAAACTTGAACTATGTATGAAGGACCAAACACCTAATTGAAAGGGGTGTGGATGAAGACGGTTCCATTAATTTTGGACGAATGGAAATGCTCAAAAAACTTTTCTCTTTGCCATTTCAATTTTCGCCTTTTTCTTGGCATTTTCACGCTGCTGTTGCTGGCTGGCTGCGAAAAACTTTTTGTGCTTTCGCAAATAAAATCACAATAAACTAATTGAATTCAGCAAATCGTTTTCCATAGGAGTGGCTGGAATGTGAAGCGAATGAGAGCAGTGCGCGAAATTAATTCAATTGGCTAACAATAATAATTTGCACAATAAAAACGGCAACAATTGAATGAAGCAGAGGCGAAACTTGGCCAGAGATTTAATCACACAATGAAAATCCACACTCCCTTTCTTCCTCTGGCCAACTGTTACGTGATTTTCTCGAAGGTCCTGTTTCCTTTTAAGTGCCTGCCGCTGATAGCAAAGTAAAAGTTTGCTTTACTTGTTAAATTAATGAAATTGTTATGCAAAATCCGCAACTACTGGGAAAGTAAAATAACTACAAGTAACAATAACCAAGTTGAACGTCCAATAACAACGAATTTCGCAGAACTAAAAGCGAAGGGATTTGGCAGGTGGAGCGACTAAGTGAATTTGAAGGATGATAGTATAAATGGACAGGTGGAAAGTTACAATAATAAAACAGAGAGTTTTAACAGACGATTTATATGAATTTATCTGTTACATTCATAATTTTATTCTCTATTATTTATAATTTCAAGCAGTGTATGTTGAAAATTTCTCTAAACACTCGCAGTATTTTTCCGCTGTTGCAACTGGAATCCAAGTGTTCAATGTGGCGTATACGCAATATCAAGTGAAAACCACTTGAACAAGCACATAACGACAAGTTTCCTTTTTCTGGCTTTGCCATTCTATTTTTTGGGTTGGGTTGGGTTTGCTTCGGTTTCGGTTCTCTTTGCAAATAACCTCGGGCACGTTTCTCGGCTAACTGCTTACAAGTCCGGTTCTGTATTCCCTTAACCTCCCCTACAGTACTCGTATCGCATCTACCATGTACATTTCATTTTTATACGGCAACAATGCCGTTTTCCTTTTCCTTGTACAACACTTAAATCCCAATTCGTTTCGGGTGCAGGAATCACAGCTCAGATATCGGGCACATGGATGGACGGTGGGGGAGCACTTACTTAACATGCATGTATGGATATTTTATTGATACGCAACTGTGAGTGCCGCTGGGCGATTGGACACAAGGAGCAAAGAGCAAGGAGCAAGGAGCCAGGAGCGGGGGAAATGGGAAAGTGTGGGAAATAAAAATGAAAATGTGTTGCGAGGCCTTTAATGCGTTTCGCAAGCATTTCGGGTTCTTGCCTCGAGGAGTCTTACGCACACAAAAGTGGAATGGCCCAATAAATGGCCATTGGCCAGAGACTAAAAGTGGGATCACCCACACTCGCCACTCGATATTCAGCTGCAGTCAGCTGGGGACTTTCGTTCGCAAGTCACATGGAAAACTCTTTGAGTTTTCACTTCTTTCGTAAGCCTTTACACTCGTTAACAACGTAATGCTGTGAAATCGGTGGCACTTACATGTAACGAAAGAGTTCTCTTAAATTTCTTAGGTATTTAATGATTTACTATACTGATTTATAAGTTACAAAATGCTCAGGCTCATATATATTTTTACTCTTGACTATACATAAAGCGATTTCTATTTGAATTACAAACATTATTGAAAGTGTATCTAATGTTCAATGTGTTCCGGTCAAAAAGTTCTTTTACCACTTTTCCAGACTCATGCGTCAAGATTGTTCATTCATCTTCCTTCGCCAGGATTTCGGCATCGAAGCGGGTACAACAATCAATAAAATTGAAGATTTGCCTTTTTCGCCCAGCCACACAAAAGTCATTCCAGCTGCTGCCCGGATTCATCCTCCCCAAACATATATATATTGGAATATATATGAAAAGCGAGGGTGAAGGGGAACGGGGTGTCAGGGAATTTGCAAATGCCGACTGATTAATGACGCAATAATTGTTGGCACACGCAGTCTGAGCGGATGGATGGCCGAAATGTATTTAAGTTTCTGTTTTGTTTTCGCCCAAAGGCAAACAAAGTGTTAAAAAATTGACTTTCGGCCGACCATTGGCCAAAAAGGATCAATGGCTGGTCGTTGTTCGGGCCATTTGATGGGATTATTATCGTGTTCTTAGCCCTTTTGGAATTTGATTTTGCGGAAAGCTTTTGTCGGGTGCACCCTTAAGTTCCATTTCGTTACGTTCAATTTACCAAATTGCTTCGGTGGCAAATGGAAATTTCAACTATTTTCCCCATTGGTTTTTCTATTAGCGGTTCGAAGTCTCTGGGGTCTGAGATTCGTGAGCTTCAGCTGAGACGCTTAATGATGATTTATATTTGCTTTGAGCTTTGAATTGCTCGGTTAATTAAAGCAGTTAAGCGGCTGGGGTTTTTCGGGGCTTCCAAATGAATTTCAATTTCCACAATGATAAGTGGCATTTTAAATGGTTTTCTGATTGAAACTCATTGAAAGGCGTCCTAGATAATGATCGCTAAGTAATTCAACTAATGTTTATTTTGGGGATGGTTCTTACCAATTGCCCAATGAATCAAAGACAAAAGGCAATTGATTAATTGACCAATAAAAGGAAATCTTATTTGGGGTTAAACATTATTTGTAATATTTGTACCTCCTTGCTGTTTCTTAAATTGTTATAAATTAGTTGCAACCGATCATCACCTCGTTTCTTTTCCTTTTATAAAAACGCATAATGTGTTATGCCATAGTGCAAATCCCTTTAGGACTTCATATCCCCAAGCATATTTATACATATATTTATATATATAATCCCACGCAGAGTAAACAAAGCATAATTAGGAAAAGAAGCAGAAAGGGGCTCCTCTAAAGGTGTTGAAAATTACGCATTAGAGAGGGGAGAACGGAAATGAAGTACAAATTTTCTAGCTGTTGCGATTTACGTCGGCCAGGGATCCCAAAGGATATTTTCCGGCGAGCCGACTTGGGATGAGATGATGCAGGTAAAGTCGGTTGCCAGGCGCGCTAATTTGCTAAGCTCGCTTACACATTGGAATTGGGTAAAGTACAGTAATGTCTCCCCCCAAAAAAGGGGGTTCCCCCAGGGAAGATCCTGGCAAAGGCTTTTGCGGTATTATCATTAGAATTTAAATTGCCTTTCGCCGCTGGAGTTGCTGTAGTTGCTTTCATGGCGTTGTTAAGGTGAGGGCAAATAATTTGTGGCGCCACCGCTGGCATATTTTTTATGAGCTTATTTACCCTTCTGCCTGGGTCTCTAATTTAAGCGCCTTTTCTTTAAGCTCTTTTATCTAACTGAATATTTAATTAACCGCACAACGAGAGTTGCCGGTGGAAAAAGTGAAAACTGTGTGGAAAAGCATACGAAGTGACAGAGAAGAATTGGGTTAATCCGACTACAACTAAAAATATTATCCAAGTTGAAGGAAAACTTTTTGGAGGAAAAACTTCGTTTCGGGGTTTTCCGCTCCACCTCGCTCTCCCTCTCTCTCTCTCTCTTGTGCTCGCATGGTTTTTACACAATTTTTATCTTATTTAACTTTTATTATCTTGGAGCGTGATAAGCCTTATCTGCCATGTGTTTTGTATGGCTTGTTCGGCTTTTGCTGCCTTTTCTGCCGCTGGCATTTCCAAATAGTTGTGAGTCTTATCACAACAACGAGCCACAATGGTCCAGTACACAAGCATCAGAGGCAGCACCACCCATCACCCACATTTTGTGGTTGGAAGGGCACATCAACTGGCACCAACCACCATCCCCCTGAACCACATGTCTCTCATAATCTGCTGTAACTTTCTGGCCCACTCTTAACTGACATTTTTTGGTTTTGCGGTTCGTTACTGTGACTCTTTTACGCTAATTTGGCCAGCTAAAACATGACAATAAATAATAAAAAATGTACACATAGAGTCTTTATATTATTTTGCGATTTATGTATGTCGCCGCCTAGGAGATGACATTGAAATTTTGGTGTGGACTTAATATATCTCTTATGTGGTTGGCTGCCTTTGCTCTTATTTTAGCGCATGTCTGGAACATGTTTTTCTGTTTACATTTGGCTTTTTTTTTTTATTTTCATATTTTTGATTGACAATCGCATGTTTGCAAAAATATTTGCGGATTCAGCATTCCTCAAAAATTTAATTTCCACGAATTTTTATTCCCATTTTTCTTAAAATGGAATGAAAATGTAGACATATAAACTAATGTCGAATTAAAAACTTATTAAAAATATATCGAATTAAAACTGTATTTCTTTCAGTGAAGTTATATGTCCCAATTTTCCAATTCTTTGTTTTTATGGCAGCTCCGCAGATGCTGTCATGACATTTGCCAATTGTGAGTGAATTGTGTCGAAAATTTTTCGTTCTGGCCTCTGGAAAAGAATTTGGGATTTTTCTTTCCTTTTTTTGTGATTTGGTGCAACTGTCGAAAGACTGTGTTGATTTATTTGGTGAAACGTATTTCTTGGTGCAGCTTCCAAGCCAAATATTGATGGGAATGCAAATTCTCGGATTGATGGCACTGGACATAAACAAATGTGCAGAGGTGCTAATTTTAAATGACAAAAATTTAAACTGAACCAAAAAAGCCAACAGGGAATTTAAGGAGAATTTTTTCTTGTCTGGTTAACAAATCAAATCGAATCTCATTTGACCATAAGTAGTTGACCAAGTGAGGTATTAAATAAGTATCCCGCTTCTGGGTAGGGACTTTTGAAGCAAACTATTTTCTCATTAACTAAAGCCATCATCACTCATTGTAAGCCATCTTAAAACTGCCCTTCAAAACATCCAAAACTAAGTTGAGGCCCAAAAACAGAAAACCTTGTAAAAACCCGCTTTTAATTCCGCCCACACTGAGTTTTGCCGCAAATGATAATGCATTTTTAATATGCACATAATTCTCTTATATTTTCTCGCAAAAGGACAAAGATATGAAAGACCTGGACAAAAAAAAAATTACAATAGAACCTAGAGAATGAAAAGGGTGCGGAAAAGCGTTGGGAAATGCGGTGGCAAAGCGGAATAAATAACATTTAGTGTGAGCGCTGAGAACATGCGAAAATGTAGTTAACATTGCAAAACAGTAACGAATGAAGTGGAAATGGAATTGAAAGCGCAAACACACATACACACACTTAGAAGGGGAGGAAGGACTTCAGCACAAAAGTATGCAAGTGCTAGACAAAATGTCCGCGAGCGAAAGAGATGGCTTTCAAAAATAGAAAGAGCCGGAGCACATCTTTTGTGCTGTTTTATGTCTGTCTCGGTTTCTGCATTTCCAGCTGCATAAAGTTCCCATTTAATTTTGTTGGCAACCCTTTTTCCGCAGACTTCCCCCTCCCGCTTTCACTCCATTTTTTGTTGTAGTTTTTCCCACTTTTTTCGCCGTTTTTCACTAATATCTCCTTGATGTTGTTGTTGTTGTTTTTATCGCATGTTTGGCCGCGAGTTATCATTTCTAGAGGCACCCACACACATAGAGTCATACAAAACACTGTAAACATGTCACAGTGTCTGTGCGGCGTCTGCAGTTTTCCCACTTTCCCATCGCCATTTCCCACCCGCTCCCATTTTTAGTTTTTTTTTTTTCTTTTTTGCTTGAAGCAAACAGGAAGCAGTCAGCCCAACACTGGCACAAATTAAATGCAATAACACGAGAATGCAAAAAAAAAAAGAAATTATAGAAAAACGTAAAATAAAATAGAGCCAAAGGAGAGCAGACTGGCATGAACCTCGCAGTTGCCGCACCGGAAACGCTGTGCAGGATAAAGGGTAGCCGAGTCCTGCGGAATGGGACGGAACTGGAACTAGTGCCACGTTCAAGCAATTATAGTCAAAGTGAAGTTGTAATCTTTGGTGGGTCTCTTGCAGATGGCAATGACAAATAACTTTATCTGCCATGCAAGAGAAATGGGCGGCGGTGGCATGCTACAAGTATCCTTGCGGAATTTACACACGAAATTGGATGCCTGATTCTGAGATATGCGAGCTGGAGTGGATTGTAAAGTCGAGACGCGAAACATAAATTTATTATTTATGACCTACGATATTTTAAGTAGAACAGCCAAGAAAGTAATGCTTGATATAGAAAATTTAAGGAATTTATAACATCTAACTGCCTGTATGCCTATAAAGTAGAGAAATTATACTCGGCCTTATAAAGAATTTTACATATATAAAATCTAATCAGTTTGCACTTGCATAAAACACAACATACATATATAGTAATATTGTTTTGTAATATTCCTATAAAACCTCAAAATGCAGCTTATCAATCACAAGTCAACCGTGCATTTGGTCCCCTGATTTTCACGATTCGCTGATCCTGGCGAGGCTCAAGAGTATGCAACACTGATGATTCTTTTTCCCACTTCCTCGCAACCGCCAGCTGACAAGAGGCCACTTGAAACTGGCTACAGTGGATTCAGGTCCACGGTACTCATCAGCAACTAACCATCGCGCACACATCCGCATGCTGTGGTCAATCCCGTCCAAATGGGGATGGAAAAAAAGGGAAAACAGGACAAACAACAACAAACAGGACCAGCAAAGCCTGGTCAATCGCCAGCGTTCAACGTCCAAGTCAAGGACCATTGCCTTGCCCTCAAGTGGAACTCCGCCCCTTTATTTTTGCTTCTATGTAAACTTTTTCTCCGCCCTTCGGTTTGCATTTGTATGTTTGCCCTCCCCACACTTCACGTTATTTCCCCGGCTTTCATTTTTTGGCCACGCTTTGCGCGGAAATGTAAATTAATTGGTCTAACAAAGTGCACTTCAATTGTGCTGCGGGCATGTGTTGTTATAGTTGTTAGTTTACGTGTTCTTGTTGCTTGCTGGGTTTTTCGGGCTCCACGGAGTTTTCCATTTCTGGCCGGGCGATCATTAAAGTTTGGAGTGTTCCTAATGCAGCCAGCATAACGTTTTTAAGCGGTTGACTTTTTTGACATCTCCACAAGAAATTTAATAGTAATGGGCTTTTAACAAATTTAAAATTGAGAATTTGTGGTAAGTATTGTTGTTATTAAAGAGTTCTGTTAATGAAGAACTTTTGTGTTGGAGTTGTTTCTTAAAAGTTTTCAGCACTACTTTTAAATAATGATTATTAAAAACATCAATTTTGAAACCACTGGATTTTTATCGATTTTTAAGTATTAATTACTTTACTTCGAAAATTGCTAAATAATTATTTGATTCAGCTTCATAGCTTAAGTAATGCTTTAATGAATAATTAAAGCATTAAAACCTTTTGCTTTTTTTTTAAACACTATATTTTAAGCACACACTTAACACCCACAAAGTTTAATAGTTTGATAGGTTGCATTTAAATATTAAAACCAAAATCGCTCTTAATGAAGCATATAACGAATGTGAAAACTGTTTTGATGCCAGCCTGCAAACGGCTAGGAAATCCGATTCGCTGATTATAACCTTTAACTAAATAGACAATTAATGGCCGAAGAGCTGCCGGCCAAAATGTCGAGTTGCGCCACTAATCAAACAACTTTTCGAGGAACCCACGCAACATCAACATCAACAAACGCTTCAGACAATCGGTCAGACAATTTCAAGTGCTTCTAGCACACACACTTCAAAGCCTACGCATTCCGTTGTTATTTGTTGTGAACTTGTTTTTGTATCTTTTTTGTTACTTGTTGCTCAGATGCCGCTGCTTTTGTTTCTGCTTTGGTTTTCTGGGCTCCAACAGGTAAGATCTCATGCCCCGCACGGCCAGAGGAAATAAAAAGACTTGACAAGCATTTGGAATCGGCGGGTTGACATTTGTTGTTTGGCCCGACTTTGAGCCGCGTGTTGACCAATGTCGTCTCCCACACCTAGAGTCTGGTTTTCCGGGTTGCGCGCCTCTAAAAGTGTGGAAATCTTGTCATGAATGAGCATTTCCCCGACTCGATTGTGTTGTCATTTGATAAATAATCGGCTTTCGCCTTTCCCCCAACCAATAATCTTGTTTTTCTATGCTAAATCGTGTTAACACGTCTTGGATCTTATGTGGTCGATGTCCACAAAGAGAATTGAAAGTTTTTCCAAATTACTATGTATTCCAGCTTCTGGGTAAGCTGCGATATTCTGAAGAGTATTTGAGAGGCTTGAGACGCTGAAGTAGATAATTATCTGGGTTAAGGCTGAGTTACAGCACAAAAAAATTAGAATGACACCTTAAGACTTTGTCGAGATGATAATAAACTATGACAATTTAGTTATCTTTATTTGTATGCTATTGTGCAAGTTGTTGTACCTCGGAACATGTGGTAAAGTGTTAGGTAATTTTCATGCCTAAGAGATTACTGAAAGCAGCAGCAATTTGGATTTGAGAATTTAGAAAAATAGGTACAAATATGTTTGATTTTCATTTCAGTACTCATTAAAAACGAATTCGTTAAGCCTATTTTAATTCATTAAATTTTGCTTTTAATCTCCATTCGAAATAAATAGCCCTAAAACCCCTAAGAAATTTCTTTACACTTCCCACAATTTTTGAAACAAACACACTTCTCGGCATTTTAGGCATCGTGCATTATTCAGGTTAAGCTCTTTTCGCTTTCATTTTGTTATTCCATTTGTCTATTGCACGGATTTTTCGGTAGATTTAATTGGCACTGTAACAATTCTTAAGGCGATTATAATTGCCAGCGAGTTGAATTTTCATAAATTGCACATAAAATTTCAATTTCACTTTGCGCGAAGCGCACACAAGCACAGGGTCATTGTATGTGTGGTTGAGTGAAATATGTGTGCATAATTAATGCACATTTCACTTTAAAATGCACAGGCACACACACAAACACACGCCAATGCACATGCACTCGCTACACGCACACTCACACCAATACACTCACATTGCCATACAAAATGGCGACGGCTGTGACGCCTTTTCCGCCATTTGCTTTGAGCCGAGATTTGTGTTTAATTGTTGCATGGCGAATTCAATTTGCAAGTGTGCAATGTTGTTATGTGTGTGTGTGAGTGCGAGCATTTGCGTGTGTTGGTGAGAGTGCAATGCACGCCTCAAAGTAGGCAACGTATGTTAAGCCTTTATTCCTTTGTCTTAATCCAAAAAGCTTTTAAAAGTCGCTCTTTTTATTATTTTAATTTTTGAAATATCTCATTATTTCTCTTTACTTTTCTTTCGATTTTAGGCAGCGAATTAATTGCTAATGTTCACTTTAAATCGGAACCGGTTAAAAAAGAGTTGTGCCGTTTGGCGTTTTCCGTTAAGCACGCGCGACCGGGCGCATCTCAAAACACGAACTGAAATCCGAAACTGAAAACTCGACGCCAGCATCCACAGTCGACGGCGACAGCGACGCCGACTGAGGCGGCGGCAGAGTTAGCGAGTATCCGGAATGGAATCCGAAATAGCCAAAGTTCGGCGTTCTATCGGCATCGACAGCGAACTTCGGGCCGAATGGTCGCGTTTTCCACATGTGGGAGTCGGCCATAACCCGAGATGATAACAACAACAGAGAGGCAAAACGACAACAGAGCGGACTGAAATGATTTTGGAGACCCGGAGAGACTTGCGAGAGACTCTTTGGCACCTGGGAGAGCGAAAATCAGCCGGTAGGTACCGTTATTACCTGCCGGCAAAGTAAACAAAAACAAAGCACTAAAAGACCTAGCCGACTTATGAAGGCCCTCACTTTTTAGTGGTATTTATCCCTATCACTAAGAAATGAATTTGCATACAAAGTATAATATTACCACAGCTGGAAACCACAATTTTGAATAATTTCATAACATTCCCGTTGTTTTATTTTACAACCATTTCTCGCAATTTTTAATCCCATCCCTTATTTATCCGGTTTAGTTTAACCAAACTTAATGACAGTCTTAATATAAATATTTAAAAGGGAAAAATAAAAAGTGCAGACTTTTTCTTCCCCATATAATCAACAAAAAAAAGGTAAAGCTGGAGCTTTAAATGGGAAATACGCCTGCGCATTGAATATTTTGTTGAAGAACTGAATAATAATGGGAACAATCCGTGTCCTGGAAATTATCCTGTCTTTTAACCCATATTAAAAGCTTCCAATGAAAGCTTTTCGAAGGAAACCGAATTTCAAATAACTTTTAAATAATTAACGTGTACTTAAAATGTTCAAATAACAAGTTATGCTTTAACAAAATACTAATTAGTTAACTTAATTAACTTAAATAAAAAGTTAATATAATTTCCAAGTGTGTAGAGAAATATAAGTTCAGGGCGTATAAAAGGTATAAAATACCATTAACAAAACGCTCATCGTAAGTCCTTTAAATCCTTAACTTCCTATCGCAGAAAATTTACATTTAAGCCATTAACAATTTAAACCATTAACAATGGAAGCAATAAAATAATTGTAATTGAATAGAAAACAGGCGGAAAGAAGAACCGAAAAGCTCAATGCTGCAGACAAAGCCACGAATATTGAAAAAAAAGCGCCTTAAAATAATTATCTTAAATAGGCGAATGTAATTACAACAAAGAGGCAGGCGCACAAAACAATGAAAATGGGGCTGGTGATGACGCCACCCCCCTTCCCCGCCCATTTTCTTGCCCGTTCCCCCTCTTAACCAAGCCATTCAAATAAACAAACAAACAGACGCCGCAACATCACTTGAGAAGCGCGCGCGGCACACTGAACTCTCGAGAATATTGAGAGTGGTGCCAAAAGGGGCAGGGTCGGAAAATAGGGAAATTGCTAGACCATGGGGAGGGGAAAACCGCTGCCAGATGAGTGTCACTGATAAGTGCATCCAGCAAGTGGGCAGAACTCATTTGTGGCCACAATGCCAATTTTGATTGCAACTGCAATCGAGACACTGAGTGCTCCGAGTGGAATACTTTGTATGGTTCCGCTTTGGAATCGAATTTGTATACGGATACGGATTGGGCTCATAATGGGCAAGTTCAAGTGGTTCAAACTTAACCCTTGATCGGCTGCAGTAAATTAAAGCGGCCAATTGCTTCCGCTTATCCAAAAAGATAATGGGAATACACAGAGTTCAAGAAAAACTTTTTAATTAAGACCAAAGGGAATCGATCGAACATAATTTAGAGGTTAATAACTTGTTAATAAGTCGGCGAAGAAAATGTTTAGAAAACGCGTTTATCTGGATTATTATTAAGATCATTCTTTCATTGACTATGTACTCTCTAAGATCTTTTGTGTTCATGTTGACTATATAAAATATATTAAATCCAAGAATTAGACATCCAATAAATGAATCTTATATAGTAAATATTTCCCTCATATTCATATAAGAAATTCACATTATTTAGCATCACTGCATCCCATGACTGCTCATCATCTTTCGCAGTTAATTCGCAGAGGAAAAGTCAACAAAAGCGAATGGCAATGAACTTTCCACGAAGAGCAGATTGCTCTTTATACACTAAATAAATCTTTCAAGTGTCGTTCAATTGTTGCAGAACAAATATATCATTATGCCAGTACAGCAGCAGGGTATATTTAAACGATTGCAAAGATAAAGTCGGCGAAAGATGAAGTTGTACACTTACCTTGAACATTAATGGATTGCGTTCAATATCAGACTCGGCGTTTTCACAAAGTGTTTCCGTTTCCGAAAGAAAAGCAAGGAACTGCAAAATGAATATGAAACATTAAAATGATGTGTTTATTATGGTATTTAATGATGAATCTCACCTGATCCATGGCTCGATCAAAAGATTGAAGGCTATGCACCGCTGCATGCAGTTGCTTGCCACGATTGATGACTCCGCTGTTTAAGTTAGCATATCTGATAATAAAACAAGGATCGGTTAGCAAAGAACTCATACTAATATTAATACAAAAGGTCCCTTAGAAATCTGAAAATTTCTTGCCCACTATTTCACTTGACTCACCGTTGATTGATGACCTCCGTCATCTTCTTGATCCTGGTGGTATCATCATTGGGATAGACGGCAATCAGTTTCTGGGTCAGCTCATTGAAGATATCGAAGTGTTGTTTGTTCTGGTGCAACTCCGCATGGAAGGACTGCCCAGGGAAAGAGAGAGTGGGTGTGAGAAATGCCAAGTGTTGATGGTAGTTAACACATACCTTCTGCTCCTTCTGCTGGGCCTCCAGGATGTCGGCCGTGGTGGCAATGGTTCCCATGCGCTCAGCCCGCTGCTCCATGCGGGCCAGCCACTTCTCCAGCTCCAGGCGCTTGGCCTCGAACCTGCGGTTAATTTGAGATGGTGACAGGGGGTTAAGTGGTCGTCCGGCGGTTAAGAGGGGTGAAAACCTACCGCTGTGAGTCGCTCAGCATGTTTTTCAGTTGGGCAGCTCGCTGCAGGACACATTGCGACGTCTCATCCCAGTGTTCTCGCAATCGGGTCACTGTTGAACAATTAAGCGAATTAGTTATTGATGTCAGTGAATATCTGCTGTGTTATAGTTAAATAAAACCACATTAAATGTCAATAGTAAACAAAGATTAGCCCGAGTTTATCACAGTTCTCTTTGGTTTATTGCCCGGCCATGCAATTTAGTAGGTATAATAACTTTCGTTAGCAATTTGCTTGGTCAGCTCGGCTGGTTCAGGGTCATGTGTGTGTGCTGTTATGGGTTAAGCTTCAGCCCTGTGCGGGAGGCAGGTTGGGGTTAAGTGACAACACAAACACACTAGCTATATCCTTCGGTGTGGTTACCTTTCAGACAGCAACGCATATAATCTAAGTCCGCTGAACAGTGCGGTGCTAGGGAAAACTGTTTCAGCTCTACGAAGTCGAGAATCGAGAAGAAATAAATAAATTAACCAAACATAGAAAGAGTAAGCTATTTTCAAAAATAATCCAAACAGGTTTAAAGCAATAAGAAAAACCGCCAGTTGTTTTTTGTTATTTAAAAACAAAATTAACAGTAAATTATAATATTGCTAAATTCAGTAAATAACAACTTGACTCATGTACATATAAACACTTCTTAAATTTACACAGAATTTGGGATTTCAGTATCGGTTTGTTTTTGGGATTGGGTCTGGTATAGGTTTAGATCTATAGTTTTTGCGCTATTATTCTCTGTACAAATGATATACTTAGTTAAGTATTTATGCTTAACAAACCCTTTTTATAAGGTGTTTATGGGCACTTCGTTGTTAAACGTTTCTGGCAGATGCTTAAAGGGCAGGGAGAGGAAAACCACCTTTGGGAAACCTTACCCTGAATGCCACCGCTTGAGTTCTGGGTGAGCTGGGTTTCGTCGTGCGAAGACCTTCTGCGCATGCGCAGCTCCTCCCGCGACAGAGCACCACTTCCGGCGGCCACTTGGGCGGCAGCAGCTGCAGCGGCCGCAGCAGCAGCGGCAGCGGCGGCTCGTGACTGCGCCTGATGTTGCAGCAAGGCGGCGGCGGCAGCGGAACCCGGCGATTGGCCCATATTGTGGACCACCTGTGGCGGTATGTTGCCTAACAATTGCTGGCGGATCTGCTCGCGGAACTCACTGCTCAGCGGCATTGGTGGTTGCTGCGAACCGGAAGTACCCGAATTTGCCACCGCATTTCCGGTGGACGAGTTTGCGGCACCACCTGCAGCAGCGGCCACGGCATTCAAATTGTTCTGAAAGCGATGGCGACTATATTGGAGCTCCAGTGGTAAGTTTCGATCCAGTGAGCGCATATGGTGCTCAATGGTGGAGCGCATGGACTGCTCCACCTGGGAATTGGAGCTCGATGAGGAGGAATTATTGAGCAGGGATTGCTGCTGGGCCTGGGCCCTCAGTTGCTTCAGTTCCTCCAGGGATTGTCGCGAGTCACCTGCTCGTCCTTCGTCCAAGGATAGGTTCCTTTCGTAGTTGGCCGTTCTGAGATTCACCGAGCCACCGCCCAGATGACGAGCACCTGCCGCTAGGCTAGCCTTAAAGCTCAAATCGAAATTGTTTTGGACTGCAGCCTCCATGTTCCTCAGATTCATTTGCTCCTGCATGGCCCGTTCCATGTTGCGCAAGCCACTCTCAATTCCTCGCAGTGCATCCTCCGATCCGAACTCCTCTGTGGGCGATGCAATCGATCGCTGGTTGATCTTCTTCGCCTCGCTGGCTCTTGTGGGCGCTGGCGAGGGTACAGGATTTAGGCCATTCTTGGAGCTCTGTTCGCTGAGGGCCGCCACGGCGGATTGGAGGACCAGTGGCGGCGGCGGTGGTGGCATTTCAAAGGGGTTCGAGCACCGCCGAGCGGCCATTCCCTCGGCGGAGAGTGTTGAATGCTTTTCGGGTGGTGGCGGCGGTTTATCCTTGAACTTCATGCCCGCCAAGGGGGAACTTTGTGCTGAGTTCTGAGCGGAACTCTGAGTGGAAGCGGGTTTCCTCGGCAGCGGCGGTGGTTGCCTCATGGTTGGCGGTAGTCCGGGCACCATCATCGGCTGTCCATCGGGCATGCTCTTCAGGCTGTGACGTTTGGGTGGTATTTCCGGTGGTGCCGCACGATCACTGGCGCCCCTCGCGGGAATCGCCGGAACCGGACGACTTTGGGTGGGCGGCAAGGGGGGCGGGGCACCGGTTTTGTGGGCCGGCAGCGTGTTAGTCGCATGCTGCTCCTGTGATCCCTGTTTCCTCAGCAATTGCTGTCCTCTGAGTGCCGCCTGGGCTGCCAATTCCGAGTTGATGCGAGGTATCTCGGGTGCGAGTTTCGGTCCATGTGTGCTGGAATCATCGCCACCCAAAGTGGGCGGGATTGGCGGCGGTGGTTTGGCAGTCATATCGATTTCCACGCCTCTTCACAGCCTTGTGCGTTTTAAAGGATTTTCCCGAGACTTTTATGTTGTATATTTTGTTTTGTTGGGTTTGCGGGATTTTAACACTTCACTTGATTTGCATTATCACGCTGCGCATTATGTGCGTTGAAATGTTCGATTGGCCAGCGGCTCTTCACTCAGTCTCAGCCGGAATAAATGTATAAAAAAGTGTATAAAAAACGGCACTGTTGACATTGGTAAAACGTTGAATGTTAATGGTAAACATAAGCTCCACCTTGCTCTCTCTCTGTTTCTCTCACTTTCTCGCTCTCTTTTAGATTTGAGTTTGTTTATAAAACGTGCCGGAAACTTAACACAACCAACTACCACAAGCAAATACTCCAAAGAGCAAAATAAACAAAAGAGAGTGCGAAAAATACTCTTAATTTCGCACTCCATTTGCGCCATCTTCTCAAGTTTCTCTCTTCACCGCACACACACACACACATTCACATCTTGATTTTCACCACACTTTGCGCATTTTCCTGCGCCGGCTGTTTCTCGTTGCATACTTCTTGGCACTGCGTGCTTTGTTCGCATATACAAACAGTGGGCACCAACTAATGGAAACACTGCCTTTTTATCTTTTCAGGGCTATTTACAATGTGACATGAGTTAAAAATTGAGTCTATAAGTGATTCATTGATTGAAGTCAACTAATTTGATTGATTACGATGAACAGAATAAGATATCCACGAAAAAAGGTTCAAGGAGAAAAACAATTTTCAAAGTTTTCGTAATTTTGGCGTATTTTTGAAATAGTGTTGGAAAGGGGCAAGTGAAATTAAAGTGTTTGAATATTCTAGATTCTAAAGAATAAAAATCTTATCTCTGAACACCTTAATATGTATTTTCAACGGAATGTTACTATCTGTGGCACAAGTGGCTTTCCAATATATCCTATTTCTCTCTTATCCAGTGTCTACTGCACATTTCTTGGCTGGCCGTTCCGCATACGAAATCAGGGAGCTACTGGCAATGCTTTCACGCATTTCGAAGTCGGTCCTGCTGCTGCATTTAACTTTTGGCACCTGCAACAACGCCAACGCAGACATGTAGTGCGCTTTATTGTGATGCCCGTTCCCGGGCCCACCGCCCGCCTGCTCCTCCTGCGGAAAAGCCCATCCAGGCACTTCCTTGGTGGCAGGTGCATTTAACTTCTGCCACAGACACAAACACAGACACGCTGGCGAACAAGTGCAGACAACAATGTCGGGACGATGGCCATTTGGCATACGGGGCATTTTCAGTTTCCACTTGTGATTCTTTTGTTGCCCGTGTGCGCCTCTGTTGCATATTCAACCCGGCTCAACTGGCAGTCGTGGCAGCAGCAGCGGCACTGGCAAGACTAAAAACTATTATCCTGACGACCCCTTCTGGCAACTGAAGGTTCCTGAGTCCTTCCTTCCTTCCGTCACCGACTTACAGTTAATAGGTTTCTCGCTGTAATTTTTACGGCCGCGTCTGCCGGCTTCTTGATTATGCAGCCGTCGCCAGATCTATTTAATTTATGACAAAAGTTGATTATTTAAAACTTCACTCGCAGCTGGAGAAAGTTTCTCCTGCTCCCTTTTTTTCGACTGCCTCACAATTGCACTCAATTAGCTGGAGGCTTTTGCAGAAAGTTGGGTAAAGCGGATTAGCGGGCTGTGAAATGACAACTAATGGAAATGGATTGTCAAAAACTTCTGTCAGATTGCTGATTTGTCCAGAAAGTAAATGAAATATGTCAGCAATACGAAATTAAAGACGCAAACTAGTTAAAGGACCCATTTATGTTGCAGTAAATAACTAATGGTTATTTGATTTGTCTATGTCATCAGGCTGCTATCCATCAAGTGCATACAAAACTCATGAATTAAGTATGCGTAATTCCTCAAATCGACAATATGCTCCACATTCGCTTGATTATCCCAATAACAAATACGTTTGGCCGGCCCTTCACAAATAGGGCTCAATAAATTCAATACCCATTGGACCCTTCTCTGCGTTGGCTTTTCTATTTCCCAGCTAGCCCTAATAACACAATAATGGCTTCGATAATGAGAGCAATTTTTCCACGACACTCGATTGACACATCCATTGTTCTAGGCTCCACCAATCATTAATCATATTTACCTCCCCTTTACTCTCAACGCCCAGACAATTCCGACAATTTCTCATTTTAAGTTTTCAGCTGAGACTTGGGCAAAATTTGCTTATAAATAGTCAGAAAGCATGCTATGCGATGAAACTTCGGTGCTTTGCGTTAGGGGGAGGTGTGGCTTCAAAATGGGGCCGATGCCGCTTGTTGGGGGCAGATACATAGATAAACTATTTTTATACAAGACACGTTTTCTGCCATGAGATGCGGGCGATACAGGCGTATGAAATGTTTGACTGCTCCGCCTAAAAGTATGCAATCAAGTTCTGAGCTGAGTTGTGGCGCTTGTTGATGAAAGTATCCTTGTATTTCTTGCTCAAGTTATTTTTTAAGTTTGCTGCGGTTAAAGTTTTAGCCATAGCCGGAGTAGTTTATAGGATACACAAAGAATGCTCAAGACTAAATGGATATTTTTCTGGTTGGTGAACCATTTAATATCACAAGAAAATGGGACCAATGGTCTTTTAAGCAAAGTGTGGTTAAAAAATTTATGGAAACAGAAAACTATTGACTAACTTAGTTAACAATGATATCTAGTAGTTTGAATAGTTCCATACAAGATGCCCAAGAACTTTTGAACTGCTTTTACTAGCACTAAACTACCTTCATGGAAATGTGTATTCATTAACTACAGAACGACCTAATCAACCATCTTAAAACATTAATTTCTGTCAGTGCAGTTGTTGCGCTGCTTGTTGCAGTAGTTTCCGCTTTGTTGTTTTAGTCCTTGTTGATTTTTGCCATTGAAGGAGCTCCATGATTCGTTGTGTTATTTTTCCACGCTTTCCATTCGTTTCTTTTTGCCAGCGTTGCTGTTTTTGTGCTTCGCACGGAGTGGACTCCAATGAATTCCTAGACGCACACACTCACACACGTGCGCTCAAGCACACACACACACACAGAGAGAGAAACAAGCTCGCACGCCTTAAGTTATGCTTCACATTTTTTCTGCTGCTCTTCAGGCTCGTTCCGTGTAATTTATTGAAACACATTCATTTCTCGCTATGATGTGAGCAATAGCAACAACAACAAGGGCAAAAAACGACCGCCATCAGAAACACGCCCACTTTATTTAGCCAGTTGTTGTTGTTCGTCTGCTTTTTGTAACGCATAAACTTGGTTTATTGAATATTTATATGCAAATTGCGGACGATTTCGTGAATGCACGGTCTTTTTTCTGCTTTTGTTTATCCTATTTGATTATTCATTTGTAATGGAATTTCATATTTTTCTATAATTAATTTCTATGGATTTATGATGGGCTTGTAAAGTGCTTTTTGTAATTTATATAAGCGTTTAATGGCAATGTGGATTAAACTTGTTTATTGGGGTTATATAATTGTACGCATTTTTGTACTTAGTAGCTGTAATTAGGTACTGGAATAAATCCAATAAATTAAATTACATTTTTATAGGTTTTATGGTTTTATGATTTTTGAATTTATTGATTATTGATATTATTTTCTTTCTTTCTTATTGTGCCATTTAAGAAGAATCTTGAGTGGAATGAATGAACTATTGTGTTCCCACTGATTTTTCTATTTATTCATTCCTGTCTCATTTTTTATGCGGAATAATAACAAATATTGTTTATTTAGCTAGCGAATTTCACGTTGTTTTCGTTATTTGTTTTTTCACAGTACGCTTTTGCCTTTTTTTGTTGAACAACATTTTGCGGCTTTTTGCCACCCTCACGTTTATTGATTTACAAATACGGCGGAGAGCGAGCGAGAGGGGTAGAGTGGGCGAGCGAGTGAGAGAGCGAGAGGGGAGCAGGGCAGGGCAATAAGCCGCCGCAGACACAAAACTTTAAATGCCGTTTTGTGGTTTGACTTTGCTTAGCTTTTGGCTTGTTAGCCCCACTAAAACTCGTGCACACACACACACACACTCGATTGGTTCGCTAGTCGAGCCACGATAATGTTGCATCTAAATTACAATTTGTTGTTTATATTGTTATATTTCTGCCGGAAGCTCTTACGCGACGCGCACCGTGCAGAGAAAACGTGAATGGCTCCACGGGATTACACGGAATGGATTTGGATATGGAGGAGTTTCACAACCGTTTGTACGTAGTCGGAGCCAACGAATGTCCTGACAAGCTGCTCGCAGAACTACGGACCCCCAAAGCGGACAAAGCGGACAAAGAAGAGACGGAGAGAGCGAATAAAGGAGAGAGAGAGAGAGAGCGAAAGTCACGGCGTAAATTCAACACGGCAACGCTTTTTGTCCAGCTCTCCAAAAGAGCGGCAATCAGCCGACTAGCAACCCCCAAATGGGTAAACAAAAGGTGAGCGACCAAAAGGGGAGCGCTCTGGTGGGGCGAGGGGTGAGGTGGGGGCCGGTGGGCGATAGAGCAACCCCAAAGCAAGTTTACTACCAACACACTGAAAAATAATTACCAGTTGCTGAAACTTTAGCAGAATATGCACGCTAAAAGAACTACTGATATTAAAAATATAAGAAAATATTATAAAATATTCTAAGAAAATATTATTTATCTAAGTAATACTTCAGATAAAGTATTTAAGGGAATTAATTTTCAGATCTTTACTTAAATGCTAGTATTTCCTGCAGTGCTCACACCCACCACCCATTGTAACTTTCCCAACCGTACTTTCTCCCGACTTCCGTGATGCTCTCTGTGTATATTGGGTTCACCGGCATTCCGGCAGTTTTCTCCGGCTGCTCTCCGGATCCACTGGCATTTGTTTTGCTAGGGTTCCGTGGGGAGCATGCGCATGGGGCGATGCGATTTAGCCGGAAGACATTCAACCTTCCTGCCACATGTTGTGCGTACGTCTCTGAACCTTGACAACTGATAAGGATTATTTTTGCACAGGGTTGCGGCAGCACACCCACCGCACGAAAGAGAGGGATGCACTCGGGCAGAGAGAAAGAGAGATAGAGTGAGCGAGAGAGAGGGAAAGCGAGGGGCTTGAGCGGTTCGTTGTGCCATTGATGGAATTTGATGTTTATGTTATTGTGGTCTTAGATGTAGATTTTCTTTTATGGGTTGCGCAGTCGGGAAAAATGCTTGGTGTGCATTGGCCTTAATTAGTTGAAGAAAATATGAGAGGAAAATGGAGGGTGGCTGTCGAGTGATAAGAAAGTCATTAATGGGATAGTGGGCCAAGAAACTAGCTGAATAATTAGTTCAAAGGTCGTTACGAGATGGTGGACAGATATTTGAGTAGAATGCAAATTGGATTTCTTAGGGAATATACTTTATTATTCTAAGGTTGGATAACCACAAGTTAGAAAAGAAATTGTGAATTGAAATATTCATGCATTTTTGTATAAATGTAAATTTCGTGCGGCATGACAGAGACTGAAGGAGCCGCAACTTCATTGTTATGTCCTTGGGCACCCAGCAAGTGCAACCTTTTTAATGAATTTAATTAAAATTCATTAGACAACGAAAATTGTTAACGGCATTTCGGTCATATGAGATGGCCAGAGGCAAAAACAGAGACAGACAGACAGACCGAGAGGAGTCCAGGCACAGGACACGTAGTCGGTTGTGCTGGCCCAGGACAATTTGCGTAATGAGTGAGTGCATGGAGTCCACACCTTTTTCTCCGCTCGCATCCTTTTTATCCTGCCCTCACTCCTTGCAGCAGGGCACTGGAATTTCATTTTTCCGCAGCTGAAAGAGGAGCACACAACTTGGCTTCGCCCCAAGAGAAGTCTGGGCAAGATGTACCAGGACACCCAAGGGCATTCGGGGTGACACAAACACACACACGCACAACCAAACAAACAATGGCACACACGCGCAACCGAACACACTTTTTAAAAGTTTCCCCGAAGCACCTATAACCTGCAATGTTTAGACAAATTTCCCGCATACTTTCGTTGCACAAAAAAATTTGTTCGTGCGCAAAACTATTTTAGTGAAAATAACTTACGGGGCTGTGAAAGGCTAAAAAGGCTCAAAAGCCGGAGCTAAAAGTCTAACAACCATGACAATAATTTCACATAATGCTTACTTAAATCCCACCAACAAGGGGGCGTGGCAAATCGGGCGTACCGGGTCGCCTTTGTGTCATAAAAGGTCTGAGGTTAAGCAGCCATAGAGAGACTCTTGCTTCACTTCACTTTTTGAGTAATTAAGAAAAGAAACAAGACGCGTAAAATTGAACTCAGCAAATAGCGACTTTTGATACCCTTTACCTAAAAAAAACTTTTTAAAAAGTTATAAATGTTTTATGAGGCATAATGTTGGGCACACTTTACAATGTGAGTTACATGTATACCTATTATTATGAGCTCTTGAGTTTTAAGAAATTAATACACTTAAATTTTTATTTAAGAACAGGTTTTACATATTGTAATTACATTTTCGTTAGATTCATGTGAACTTTTGTTTATATACTATACTATTTCATATTCAAAATAATATTATATTTTATTATATCTTTATCAAATGGTGTAAGCATTAAATAAAATTTAAATGAAATTCATAAATTCATATTTATATCCAACAATTTTTCTCTCACTGTGCAAGCAGAGCGAACTTGCACTTTAAAGCAGAGTAGCCAAAGCAACGAACTTCTTGAAAGCGCAGACACATGCCAGGAAGCTATGCCAAACCATTGAAAAGAAAGCGCTCGACTGGGGGGAGCACCAACTTTGGATAAAGAAGGGGTTTTTTGCAAACACGAGGGAGGGATGGGGGGGCGGACTGCCTTATTATTCCAGGGGGATGGGCGGTATAAGAGGGGCAAGGCCTATTAAAGCGTGTAATGGCGTGAAGCGGGCGTGTGTAGCGCCAAAACAGAAGGAAAGGGGCTGGATGGGTTGTGAAGTTGAAGGCGTTTGTGAGGCAAAAGGCTGCAATTAAAGGCAATTTGGGCGCCAAAAGGAGGGGGGGAGCCGGCATAGTGTGGGTGAGAAGCCACTGAGCCTGTGCTTGGCCAACGGAGTGCGTTGTCCTTTCAGATAATATGCTCGCAGCTGGCTTGTTGGTGTTGCTCTGTTGTGGCAGTTGTTGGCCAAGTTGCAGCAACAGCCGCTGCACTGAAATTGCATGTCAAAGACAGATTTACGAGCCAACCTCAACGCTCGCACAAACACACACCCACACACACACACTTGTACTTATACACTCGCCCCCATCCGTGCGGTCTGGTATTTTATTTATGATAAGGACTTTGGGGTCATTTGGGTTGGCGAAAAGTTTGTGCGACTCCTGGCCCAAAAGTGAAAGAGGGGAAGGAGAAGCGAAAATAAGGTGCAGCTAGACGGAGAAAAAGGGAAGAGACAAACCGCCAACGAGATAATGAATAATGGTTTAATTAAGCCTCACTTTACGAAATACGTAATTAATTGGAGCTCTTTGCTTCATTTTCAACCACTTTTGCCGATAATAAACTAGGCCTGGCCGCGAACAGTTTTCCGTGGAAAACCTAAACGGGCTTTGAAAAGCAAATTGAAATACAATGCCGCCCCAATGGACATATTTTCGGTTTGGCTCTTAGCCAATAGTTGGAGGCAACATTGAAACACTTTAAAATACCCTATTCAAGCGAACAGCCCTTCATTATGAATATAAGTAAAATGAAATATAAATCTTAATTTACTTTAGGTAAAATATTAATAATAAATGGAAATATATTATTATTAATAATAATTAATAATGCAACTAAAAAGTTAAGAATGATACTAAATACGTCGCTGAAATGTCATATTTAAAAATAAAAAACTTTTAACAAACTATGGGTGTGCTAAAATCAAAATAAAATGAATTACTATTCAAATAAAACCCTAACAAGCTCAGAATTGTTATGTGGACTATTATTTTTTTCAATTTTATAATAATAATGTATGTATGTGCAACTGCAGGGCACACAGCTCTATACGAAGCACAAAAAAGCAAAATTCACTTGCTGCAAGCAACTGTTGGCATCTCCATTACAAAAGGCCCAAACAGATGCCCTCCCCCGACCTCCTCTCTCCACACACACATATGCACACTCATAGAGGCAAACATACACACTTATAGCAGGAAAAAATAAGGCAGAAATGCACGTACAAATGGCCGAGATGAGAGAACGTGGCCGACAAGTTACAAATGTTTATGACAAACCAAACATCATAATAATGTGTAACAAGCAGTGCAGGCAACTCCCAGCTCATCTGGCTCCTCTCGCCCATACATACCACCCCCTGGAACTGCCACCCCGATCCCAAAGAGCATGAAAATATTTCAGTTAGCATCCTGCTGGCTGGATATTTTCCCATTTTCCCCGCCGGCTGCCTCGCTTGTCAATTAAATGTCAACTGGCATAAATGTTGCATGCCGCTTGCTCAACTGCTACATTAAAATTCCGCAGAGAAAAAAGGCAAATAAAAACGGGAGAGTGAAAGGGAATGAGAGTTTTCTCTCAAAGGAGCGCTCTTTACCCGCATATGCTCTTAGCTCAGTGGCTGTCAAACTGCAGGACTCACCACGACCTGAAAGTATGCAATCATTTGTCTAACAAGCAAGCGGAACTCTCTCTTTTGTCCACCTTAGTGTGAGTATTTATTCTTGACATTGTTTTGAGTCAGCCCGTTTAAAGAGAACGTTTTTGAATTGAAACAAACCGGCTACCGAGGTTCACGGCCCCTTTATGCAAATGTTGACAGTCCTTTTAACCACACTGCCACCGCTTCTCTTCCCGAATCCCCTTCGAAAACATTCCCCTGACTGAGTTAGCAATTTTAAGTGGCCATCCGCTGGCTTCTGTTGCTGTTCAGTACAACACTCATATGTCTCGCTTTTCCCCTTGCCCGCTTTTCCACATTCATACGCTCACCTACCCATATCCTTGCATGCATTTTGTCTCGACCGGCGGAAATTTGTTTGCACCGAAGTGATTTCTGGGTTTCGCTACCGGGGGTTTTCGAAAAAGGAAATGGATCCGTGTTGTACAGCCATCAGCCGTATCCAATCCCCTTGGCAGCGGAGACGGAGCAGCTAACAAGGCCTAATGAAATTTCCATATGTGAGCCAATTTGCACAATTTCATTCAGAAATTAATTGAGATTCGAAAATACACTTACGAATGGGCAAGATGAAAAACTATTTGCAGAGTCTAATCAGTGCCTTAGATAAAATATTTAGTTTTGTTGCAAGTTGGCAAACATTTAAGTCTTACGGTTGAGAAATTTGACGAACAATAAGTTTTGCATTTGAAATTATAATGCTTCTCAGATAATTATTCAGCATTTAAGATTTGTAATAAATCACAGAACTCTATACACAATATCAGAAATATAGCATATATGTTTATAGATACGGGGCAGAAGATTGATGATCATCAGTAAGGACATTATCTTAAGAAGTCACTCAGTACATTCAAAGCCCCCATAGTTCTTAAAGGACTCACCTTTCTCCTGGAGTTGCTGCCGTTTTACGTCGCCTTTGAGCACTTCCGCCGTGTGAACCAGTTCGTTGAGCTGCGGCTTTTTCATTTTCAATTCACGCAGGACTTTCTGTGAACGGAAGATATATGTGATGTGAGAAAAATGGATATGGGTGTGAACCCGACTGGGTGTGTTGAATTTCATGGGGCGCACCTCCTGCTTCTCGATGGCCAGTCGCACTGCATCGCCATCGTCGACGAGCACGCTCTGTATCTTGATCATGTTTTGTTCCCAAGTCAGCCAGTCGGAAATTTGCAGCACCGACTTATCGAAGCTGCCGGCCAACGCTCCAGTACCACTCGGCTCGTTATTGTACTCTGCAAGAGGAAAAAAATGGGACAAATTGAAATGGGATTGAAAATGAAAGAGGAACGAGCGTGGGGAAGGACTTCTTGCTAATTAGCCTGTCCTTTTAAACAGACCCACACAATCATCCTGTGTGTCGCTGCTGATGATGACTTGCTACTCATTAAACAGCACCAGTTGTGGTTTTGACCCTACCCAACTGACCACTGCTGGTGGCATACTTATCGAGGTCACTGTAGCTGCATATTGAATTATGGATTTTCATTCTCGACCACTACTCATCCAACTATTTTTCTTTATTTCTGGTGTGGCTTGCCACTTCCCCCTTGACTTTGTTGCACATTTCAGCAAATGGCAAGTAAATGAAAAACTATTTCAATGAAGCAAAAGTTTCGAGTGTCTTGGTTGATGGCTGTACAATGGGATACACATCAAATTTACGAATAAAATACCATAAATAAATTTTAACATATAAATGAAATCTGTAAGGCAATTAAATTAAATATACTGGCATAATTTTAGACATTTTATTAAAAGTCTTAGAATTTGAACAATTCTAACAAACCACTAAATAAAGTTTTAGAATATTGTATTTAAAGGGGGAGATTATGTCACGTATTTTTGCCAACTTCAAGCGAATATCTAACTAATGTCAATGCAATGAAAGCGAATCACAATGAAGTAAGCTCGCAAAGTACAACGCATAATAATATTATTTTAACCCCTGGACTAAAGTTGGTTCCCCTTGCATTATTTCACCAAGTTTTTCCATTAAATGACAATTTTCAATTGCAAGCCATTCAAAGCAAACCATGGTGCAAATATTTCAGAACTCGAAGAAGTAAAGGAGAAACACTTGAAATACTTGAGAAAAAAGAGTAGAAAGGAAATGTAAAGAAAAGCTTAAGTAGGCGCAGAGCAAAGGCACCGAAAGGAGACTGAAAAAATGGCCAGGTGGGTGGAGACGGGTAGATCCTTCTGACAGTTATGAAAGTTTCTCCAGGCCTGAGTTTGCCAATAATCCGGGAAAACAAAACCAAAACAAACTAAACTGAAAATGGAGGGACCCGTTGGTTTTTTTTTCTGCTTTTCTGCTATTTTGGTTTGTAGTTTTCGCAGTGTCCCTCGCAGGATTAGGCCGGTCTGCAAGGACAGGGGATTTTGGCGACAAGTGCCAAGTCCAAGGAGGACAGCTAACACGGTCCTGGCCACTAGCGGGATTCAGGACATGGGACATGGGACACGGAACGCAGGCCGCGTCAAGTTGTGGCGTCTGAAAGCATTTACAGTGAGTGAGCGACTGAATGAATGAGAGTTCCAAGCCCACAAGAAGCTGTTAAGCAAATATATGCACTGAGAAAAATATTCAATATGACACAATTATTAGTTATATTTAACATTTAGAAAAAGGCTTAGCATTGTTAGCTATCCCGAGAAATCTAAAAATGGGCCAAAATCAAAATTATTAAATGATTTTCATGATAATCAGACACATTTAACTGTTGTTCAAAGAAACCTTGAACGTATCATGAATGTTCATTTATTGAAGTATTTTTTTCTGTGCATAGAAAAAAAGAAAACCAGAAAGCAATAATAACATGGCTGACAACCACACACATGGTCGGAAAACACGTTGAAGTAGCAGTGAAACACGTTAAGTGTAAAATTTCTTTTCACTCATTCTGATGAATGTTTCAGGTAGGCTCCATATACACAAACCCCTTTTGCTTTGTACTGTGCCATTCACAGGACAGGTGCAAAGTGGTAGAAAATATCATATAAAGAATAAAAAAAAAATAAAATACACAGAAAATGAAAAGAGCTGATAACATTCCCTCCATTTTTCTTACTCCCACGCGCCCGACTTCTATCGTTAAAAGTAAACGGGCTCTACCAGAAAATGTCATAATTCATTAAAAGCCAAAGAAAGCGTGAAATTCTGGGCTCCTTCCCATTCTCCCCTTCAGTTGTCACTCAACTGAGGAGCGTCTTCCTTTTTCCTTCAGTCGGGGAAAGTCCGAAAAGGTCTTTAAGACAGACACAGTGACATCTTAGCGGAAAGAAAAGTCGTTTTAAAGTTTTCGCTTTAAGTGATGGATGACCTTGATGGGCTTTAATTTGTTACTTATATTTTGGGAAATGTTTATCGCTGTTTTGGTATTTACCTAGAAGTAATCCGATTCAGCACCTTGATTATTTATTATTTATTTATATCTCACAAATATATCTAGATTTGATTCCATTCCATTATTTGGAGTTTTTCTATTTAAATTGTTCGAAGTTACGTTTTAATTTATTTTGATCATTTGTAATTATATATTTAACTAAAATACTATTTTTTAAATTTGAAATGAGTTAATTTTCACTCAGGTTTTAAAATTTATTATTATTTTCTGTCGTATTGCATTATAAGTATCACTTCCACCTTAGAGTTTTTACTTCCTTGCCGCTGAACGATTTATTTTCAAATGTTTCCTTCTTTGTGCTCAACAGCTGATTAAAACGGTTAAATCGAATATAGCTTCGAAAAGCTCAGGAGGAATTCTAAAAAAGCTTGAACAAAGCGAAAATTTCCAAAAATATATCCTTCAAAGCTTAAACATAGGTTAAATTATTGTAGAATTACTTTCTTAGCCCAACATTACATAAACGTTTAACTTGAGATATAATCCATATCACGTATAGACCAAATTAGTTTCGTCCCCTTTTTTAATTTCAAATTGTTGGTGATAAGATATATTTAAGCCTATGAACAATGTTGTCTACACTCTGTAAATACATCATTTTGAGCGACATCTATAGGCATCGCAACACACCAAAATTCGTTTGGTAGCAGCCAGCTTTTGTCGAGCTGTACATACATGACTTTAAAACTGTAGTCTTTCACTTGAAAAAGGTACAAATTAGAAAGAACACATCTAATTATCATTTAGATATTTGTCATGTTTAGCTAGAAAAAAAAACCATACACTCAAAAAATAAAAAGAAAAACAATTGAAAAAGAAAACAATTCATAAAAAAAAACGTTAAACAACAAAAAACACAAACGCGATGCGAAATTCAAAGAAAGATTCGTTCAGGGAAGAATATGCGAGTGGGACTAGGAGGCCACACAACTCGCTGAATCTGGTTGATCGGGAACTTTCTGTTTTCACGAGGATACCAAAGCTAAAATTCCAATCCGTGGAGCCCTTACCTATCGCTTCCAGGGACTATGGGCTAATGAAGTCCTCTAATAAGTCGTCGACTCCATATCCTCGCGCGCAGCAAGGAGTTGATGCCAGTTTACTAAAGGCTCGTCTCATAATGCGTACTGGTTCTGATAATCGAAACCATTCACGCCCGGAAAGGCCGGAAAGACCGGAAAGACCGGAAAGGCCGGAAAGGCCGGAAGACGGAAGTCCAAGTATCAGCGATGGGAGCTCTCACAGGTGGAAAACCCTGCCAAAATCTAAGGTAATGTTTGCATGATTACAAAGAAAATGTAACTTTAAACAACACATTTAAGAAGTATTCTTTATAATTATTTACGAATTTCTTTCAAGCCAATTGCACTTTTTTTTAGCCATCGGTCTCCGTATTTCGTCGCCCGTCGCTGACTAGGAGTATCAAGGATATAGTTGCCGTTGGCACTCCGCATCCAAAAAAAGGCGTGGCCTTGAATCCCAAGGTACTGGGCCGGCGGCTGACCGACATAAATGAAATGTTATGGAAAACAACCGATATGAGCGAACAT
Source organism: Drosophila simulans (assembly GCF_016746395.2). Classification (NCBI taxonomy): domain Eukaryota; kingdom Metazoa; phylum Arthropoda; class Insecta; order Diptera; family Drosophilidae; genus Drosophila; species Drosophila simulans. The sequence continues at coordinate 6,758,314 of NC_052523.2, forward strand.
TCAATGCCAAGCCTGGTGAAGCCGAAGGGGTTAAAGACGAAAAGAAAGGTCCTGCTGGCAACGCCCGAGGAAAGTCGAGAATCGGAGTTTTTGCATCGCCCCGTAGCACCGCCAAATGAAGAACTGGTCGGTGAGGGTGTGAGCCCGCGGTTAACCCATACCGATTGCGAAGACACGATGTGCTCGATTTGCGAGGAATTCCAGGAGCCGCAGCTAAGTTTCGCAGAGCGACGCAAGATTTCCCAGGAGGGGGAGTACACCATAGCAAAATACGGCCGGAAAATGAGCGATATAATGATGGCGGCCCCAAACCCGAACCAGGAGGTTGACGACAAAAGTGTGCGTTACGCAAAGAAAGCTAGTTTAGAGATGGAGAGGTATATGCGATCGCAGGGCCTGGTCAAGATATCAAACGATCAGGTTACCATGACCAGAAATATGGCCCGTATATCGGCACAGATGAACTGATCCCTTTATGGATTACATGATCACTGGTCACGAGAGGGATTTCTTGTAGCTTAGCTAGCAGGATTGCCAAAGGATGAGAGATTTCTTTACCTACAGCACTCCTGCTGGTTAGAGGTACAAGACTTCGATGTAGTGTCTATATATATTTAACAATTTGGATTTTATATTATGTAAATTGTGGTCAACTTCTCAAAAACGATTCCCATTAATGGAAACTGTATAATATAATTGAAATATATATAACACGATTTAAACAAAGCGAAAGTTTAACTAAATAATTCCTTCTTTAACTCCTGCCACAAAACCCCAAGTAGCTGGCATGCCAAATGTGTATTCAACAACATATGTCTGCATCTGTTATGGAATCTAGAAAAGGGGTCTACAACATGGGGAACATGGCATGGCCACCCACCTCCCACTGGGTAAGTCAACACCGAAAACATTCACATAAAATGTCAAAAGTGCCATTGACATGGCACATTTGGTATCTGGCTGCCCTTTTCCTATAAAAACATAAACAAAAAACGGAAATGGTGTAGGAAAAACATCGGGAAACATCGATGTCCTTTGTATTTTTAGTTATTAAACATATATGGAGACGAGTGTAACTTGCACCAAAATGCATTGTAGCTTACGAAATTTTTCTTTTTAAGTTGCACATAAAAATTTTTAAACGCTAAATGTAAATCAACACACAGTTCAAATGAAAGTGCACATACGCCGAATAGAATTACAATGAAACAAAAACTTGTACGTGCTGTTTCAAGAGTTTTTGTTTTGTTTTTGTTGGCCAATGATCAAATTATTTAGCCAGTAAAAAATGTTATTAAATTTCAATTATGTGAACGTTTGTGTGCAGTAATAAAACCACAAATCATATCAATTAATTTTGGTTAAAAAAAAAAAAAAAAACAGGAAATTAAATTTAGGAATTTTTATGTAATTTGCATAAACAATGGAACGCTAGCATACGTATGTGCTTCAATAATTAATAATTATAAAATAAATGCAATGTACTGCTATCTTTTCAAATTATTCTAAACTACATATTTGAAGCAATAACTAATAACTATTTAATATTCGTTTAAATGTCCTCTCGTTTGTGAAGTAAATAATTGAAAGATAATTTGATTAATGTCCTGTGCTGGCAGCATTCAAATAAATGCCTTCTGGCAGGATGAACACACTCGAAAAGTGCTCATCCCAAAGTTTATCCACTAGACCAAGTCCACTCTGACAGCTTGTCTACATTTAAGCAGTCAACTCGAGCGTAAACCAAACAATTGAAGCCAATTCAACTTGCCGACAATCAACAAGAACATTACGAACGTTACCATTGGGCTAGGTTGGGATGCGATCTCTCTAAGCTTCCAGAATAAAACGAACTATTTCAAACAATTGAGTGGGCAGACTTACCGGAACGACAGCTCATGGTGGACGCACTGGATGCATCTGGGCGCTCCTTGCCATTGGAAATTCGGGGGCCATTTCTTAGTTCCGTCAACGAGAGCTCAATGGAATCCGCATGAGCTATCAAATTGTTTTTCGTCTGCAAAATGGCAAGGCATGCTCAACGTAAGGGTTTTCAATGGCTAGCGAAAAGTGTGTGGGCAAACCTTTTCAATTTCGTTCATCATGAGGGGCGTGACCTTCGGCATCTGGGCGTTCTTGCCAATGGCGCTGACAATCACCTGCAAATCGTCGTGCCGCTCCTGCAATCAAAATGGGGAGATGTAGTGTAAAAATACAAAAGAAAGTGAGTTTTAATATTAAAAGATATTTAACAGCGAATTGATTGCATCTGCATTTCCCTTTAGTGAGATACTTTAGTTCACTATATTCCATTATGCCACTGTCCGTGAATATCTTTAATCTGTCCTATTGAAATTGCAGGATACACAGATGTAGTTAAGATTAATGTCAACAAATTATATTCTATATATAATTATTTCGAATTAAATGCAGATATCACGTCAATCAAATAGTCAACAAAATTAAGAGCTTTCATTTGTACACATTATAATTGTTTTAATTTAAAGAAATAGAATGACGGGAAATAGCTATTTGAAATGAAAGTGTGATGCCCAGGAAATTTTCAAAGTTAAATTCGATTGCATTACTGCATATCGAGTGAAAATGAAATCGACTTTAAGCGTCGAGCAAGAGCATAATAAAGCAGGTATTAAATGCATTCGATACTCTTGAGCTGCGGCAACTGAAAAATAAATGGCAGTTCGAAGCGGAAACGGAAGCTGAACAAACACATACACGGGCGAGCGAAATGGCCACCGCTTGGGAGAGTAGCAGCCAACGGCGATTGGAATTCAATTTCAGCTGCAATCATGCAGGGACTCTCTTTCACTCTCTCAGGGTAAGGAACAAATGAAGCTGGTCGAGGTTGGGCGGGACGCAGGTGGGCGTGGATGGGGGCGGAAAACCCTATCACCTCTTTGACGGCGTTTGTCAACCAGCAAAATTGCATTTGTGGGTCGTGAATGCAGCGCGATGCAAACTGTTGCAGACGATCCGGTTTTTGCTGTCGAAATTTCCCTTCGCGCCAAACTGAAATTTCCGCAAAATTTACAATCAATCACTGGGTCAACAAAGAAGCGCCCGCAAACACATCGGAAAATTTGAAAAGATTTTAAAGCTCTGCAACCGCTTCCCAAACGAGATGGTTCGCTACTGAAGAGGCGCAAACAAAAAATGGGCAAAAATAAAAACAAAAGGCCTCATCTCGCCGGCAAAGAGACGAATTTACATGTTTGCGCCTCTTCGAAATAAATTTTTTCCCATTTTCAATCTTTTTTCCGGCCCCAAAACGCTTTGCTCTGTCTGTCTCTTCCCCTCTCTGAAAATACAAAATCTTTTTCTATTTTTGATTTCATTTTTCGCTTTTTTTGAAACGCTGGCGTTTGTCGCCGTGCTCGCTGGTGCCATAAAATCAAACAAAAAACTGAATAAATAATACATATAAAAATAAACAACAAATGATTGCAGTGATTAATGACTCTGTTGCCTAGGGATGGAACTTGTTGAAAATGTTACATTTATTATAAGCTGCGTAGCTGTTAGCAAAAAGTTGTATTTCTTTCTCTTTTTTTTATGAATGGGCACGTATTCGAAATGGGACCTTCTCAAAAAGTTGTCTTTAAACCTAGAGTAACTTTTTCTTAAGCATCTTTTCTTCTTATATTCCCCAATTTGAATACATATACTGTGCTTAAAATTTTAAAAACAAAATGCATTCAAGTCCTATACAAAATGACACTTGTCATTAAAACATTTCATGTTTGAATACATCATAACGTTTAAAGGAACATGTTCATAATTTAATAGAACATGACAACCATCATATCTTGCAACCCTTCAGAACAGACAACATCCTCAAGAAAATGAGCAGCAGCTCAGAAAAAGAACTCTTTAAATTTCTCTTACTCCACGATCTCTCTTCTGACCCACTAAATACTACGAATCTGCTCCACCGCCCAACTGCATGCAGATGTGTAACTGTGTCAGTCGTGTTTATTTTTGGGGCTTCTAATGGACCCATTTAGCTATGGTGGCCACTGCCTATAGATTTATAGATGTGTGCATCGAAATTCTCAAGAGGGCAATTAACTTGCGGCAAGAGACGAGCATCTATCGCCGAAAGATGTGACGCTGTCTTCGCAATGTCCACGTGCATGACTAATTGCAGCGATTAAATGAAAGTGATTTAATTGTAGTTTGCACAGGTAATTTACAGTGTATATTGGCATGATGGCCATGTAAACTTACGTTGATATCCTCCATGCGCTTCTCAAGATCACTGCTAGACTTTAGGTCAACGGTCTTTTCTATGAGAACGTTGATGCGACGCAGTCCCTTGGTGACCAGTTCCTCGATGTTCACGCTGTCCAGTGGAGGAGCTGGTGCCCCGCTTCCCGAGGTCTTGGATCTATGGAAATTGAGCTTAATGAGTAAGTGATAACTATAGATGTCTTAGAATGGTGCCTTACCTGGCTTGCTGCACTTCTCGGAATTGTTCCCTCAATATTATTTGGGTGCGCATCACCAGGCGGGATATGCTGCCCTGTCTTCCATGGGTTTCCAGAACCAAGGAGTCGCCCTGGGATATCAAGGTGGCTGCATCGGGAGCTATTAGGAGCCGCAGGTCCTCTCTGTAATAATTCAATCGAATATTGCTTGTTTAAGATATCATATGTACATTTTGAGCTTACTTGTGCCATATTGTGGTACAAACTAGGTGTTAACTTTTTACTAGTATATATTACACTGACTACGTCTTTTCGTTTTCTCATCCGTATGATAATTAGCTATTCGTAATATTAATACAAACTATAACAAGTTGTCAACAACGTACATCGTAAAAGAAGTAAATACATATGTAACTTTTAGAGTGACCAGCTTACGAAAATTATGATAATACTTCGTGTTTTAGAACAAAAGTGAACATGCGAAAAATTTAAATGGCTTTTTAATATCTTTTTTTAAAGACTTTCCCTAAATTTCAAATCTTAAATTAATAAATAGAAGCACTCTTCTAAGGCAAGTAAATCATAATAAATCTTACGCTTCGCTTTCGTGACACTGTTCAATCTTGGCCTTCGTAAGCTTCAACTTGTAGATCATCTGCTTGGCCTGCTTGTCGAACTCCCGCACACGATCATCCAGATTCTGGGGCTGTTCGCTGAGCGGGCTTTTGAGCGTTACATTTGAGTCATCCACCGGAGAAGGCATCGATTCCAGGACCTTGCTCAGGAAAGGATTGGGCTTTTTGGTAGAGGGCGTCTCAATGCGACTCTGTGTGGATAATTAAGAATAATATTTCTGGAGTTAGTATTGATTCTTTAAAACACTTTGGGAAGTTGATTTGCCAGGCCTTTCAACCAAATTACCGTATCACTATCGGAGTCAATGGTTGGTGTCATTTCCAGCGAGAAACGCGGTATATCCTCATCGTCGGAAAACACGAGAGGCTCAGCATCGAAACCGGATTCTTTGTCGGGACTATAGAAACTATCGCGACCGGGTGATTCGGGTTCCAGAGCATCCATTTCTGGCTGCAGTTGGCGCCATCGTTTTGGCTTGGAGACTTGCGCTGCCCGTGGAGTATCCGGTGTTTTGGGTTCCTCCTCTTCGGAATCGCGCAGGATATCGCGCTCATTAGCTACTCGCTTGCGTTTCTCATCGAAGGAAATGCGGCGTTTTTCCACCCTCAGGAACGGAGTGCTTGTATTCTCAGCCGAGGGACGCAGGAGGTCCTCCTCTTGTCCCGCCGAATCTTCATCGTTATCCGAAACCTTGGGCAGTGGAGTCTCGTGCAAGGAGTGCTTGCTCTTCGATCGTCGCACCTCATTGCCCTGACTATCAACTCTAACCGATGAATCCGAGTCCTCGGAGAGATCTACAATCTGTACGGTCTCCACATATTCGGGTACAAATGGTTCCACACTCTCCAGGATATTGACGGTGTCCACGATTTCACCCTGCTGCGGTTCCAGATCAATATTCTGCACAGACATTTTATCGTTTTGGATGTTCTTCACCTTGATCTCCACAACTTGAGCGGGAGAACTTGGGGCCTTTCGCTTAGTTTTCGCCGGTTTAGGTGGTGGAGTGGATACCTTCTCGGGATTAAGGGAAATCTGCGAGAACAGAGTACTGGACTCGGCCAGCCGGAATGTTTGTGGTGGAAGGAGATCCGGCAGGACTTGGTCGCCAACCGCAACCGGAGTATTCTCCACACCCTTCGTTGGCGACTCCGAGGAACTGGTGTGGGCCGACGATGGCGATTCTCCCGATTGGGGTGTCCTAGCACGTCGTTGACGCACTGTATCGCTGACCACAACTATTTCCGTGTCGTCATTTTCGGGAGAGCTCGTATTTCGAGCGGCAAGCGTTGTGGCTTCATTGAAACGGGTTTTCAGCACATCCTGCACAACAAATGCATAGTTTGGTGTAAATTACAAAGCTCTGTAGACTCTCAAAACTAAACAAATGCATTTCTGAAAGCCCATGAAGCCTGGTATATAGGTATTTTTTACATTTAGATACATATCCTCCATTAAAAAAGCAGTGGCCACTTATTTATTAGCGTTGGTTGGTTGGTGGTGAGCGGTGGTAATTGGTGGATTTTTATATATATTTTTTTGTTTTTGGTGGTGGTGGTGAGCGGTGGATTGGAAGGATTACTTTTTTATGTTGTTTTTGGGATGGTTTGGACATTTGACGCCGCCACAACCAATCGAACGCCACAACAACAATTAGAGGGGAATCAAGTATAAAACTCTACACATTAAAATTGGAAGCGTGAAAATGACACCAAAGTTAGACCCCGTAGAGCTCTAGTGATACGGTGATTTCTGGTTTTATTCAATATTTATAATAATGGTTTATTATCTCTAGCTGGGGTGATGTGGTAGATTTGATGGTTTGGCATTTACCAGTACGGGTAAATGTTGTTGGTTCTGGATTAGCTTGAGGTGGAAAGATTATTTAATGGTTTATGAAACTGGCAAAATAAAAAGAACAATGGGTTGAGTAAATTAAGTATGGTAGAAGCGCATTATTAAGCAGAAGCAATTGGTTGTGGGATGTGTTGATTTCTGATTGGTTTTAATATAAAATGGATTAGTTTGTGGTCAACTAGAATTTAAAAATAATTTTATTAATTTTGATTTAATGGTTCAAAATCGAAGTAGAGAAACATGGTTACTCTAAAAAGTAAATGGCACGATATGTATGCTTAATAAATCTTTATTTCAAGAAATATATATCCAATCCCATTTTGTCTTGCTGTTGAGTACGATTTCAGTTTTAAAGCATCCCACATTAAATCAAGCTGTACATTCTGATAAATCAAATGATGTAGAATCGATGATGTGAAACAGAAGGAGTAAAAGTAGAGGAAAATTGAAACCCAATTCCATTTGCTTCGAGCCGGGTCAAAAGGTGTCCGAGTAGAAGCAGCCTCAATGGAATGGGAAGTGTGAGGCGACTCCGATGTAAAAGCGAAATGTGAGGTAAGCAAATAAAGACAAAAAAAACGAGTGTAAGCAAAAAACTGATACCCGATAACAAGCACAGAAAGAGGAAAGGATGGACCATATATTATGTACAGGTGGCAAGGACATTGTGGAAAGCGGAAAGGAAGCTTTTGCGTAATTAAGAGGATTGGTTTGCTTGCTCCGACTCACCACGACAATTGCAATTACTTGCTGCTGCAATTTCTCAATTTCCGGATTCGAGGGCACATTTATCTCCTTCAGGTCGTGCTCCATTGCCCTGCAAAGGATTACAATTACTAGGTGAAGAAGTAGATTAGGGGTTTACAGCATCCTGAACATGAGAAGGCTTAATTAAGTTAATGTAGCATTAAGCTTCCTCACCTACATATAAATCTAGTTGGGACATTAAACGATAGAGAATCACCTAACTCAATAAGAATTATCGAATTTAGTAATCAAATTCGGATACACTGCCTGATAGATTCATTTAGCCAGAGATTAATGTGAAAAACGTAGTTTCTAATGCCTAATACTTTAGCTTGATTCGTACTTTAAAGTATCCAGTGAAATGTTGTCCAGGTTCTGCAGGGTGGCCTTCATCTCGGTGAGCCGCTTGATTATGTCCGCACTGGTCAACTTATGGTACGTGGCCTTCAAGCCATCGATCCTCTGACGGGTTTCCACCATACAGCTCTGGTCGCAGGATTTGCTATACTCATTATAGTGGTCCTCGCACCTTCGCAGCACATCCTCGAACTCCAGGAGTATGGAGTTCCTGTCATGGACCTCTTGCGGCGACTCAAAGCGCCGGATTAGGCTGTCCGCCGAATCGAAACACTCCTCTAATTGCCTCGCTAATCTGAGCAGGCTTTCCAGTAACGCCTTTGACTGGGTCACATTCTCTCCGAGGGCATTGTACAGGTGCTTCAGCGCATCAATCCGCTGACTAAGTTGCTTCGGCGATTTTGTGTACCTGTCCTCGCAAACCCTGCGACCGGTTTTAATAGTTCTCTCGATTTCCGCCTTTATCTCAGACAGAGTGCGATAAATTTGCTGGGAATTGTGAAAGAATGAAGAAAGTTTTGTGAAAAGCTACAAAAATATTTGGTTTAATTTAGTTAGCTAATAAATAGCAATATCATGAATAAATGTTTGCTTTTTATTACTAACATCTTAAAACTACTTTTTTAAATATCCTTAAGAATATATTGTACCTACCAGACAGTTTTGGTATTGAGCCTGAACCGTGTTGGGTCCGGCGGATGCGACATCTAGTACCTGTGTGGATCGCTCCACATTTCGAAGATCCGCATAGGCCCTATTCAAATGCGATTCGTAGGCAGGTTGGTGTGCGGTACACTTGCTCAGCTTGGCCTGGCAGTACTTGAACCGCACCTCCATCAGGTTAAGCTGCTCCTGGAGGCGATTGGCAGCTCCCACCTTGCCGTTCCTCGTGTGCTCGTCAATGAGTTCGCTGATCTCCGTAAAGTTTTTCTCATTGGCCACAAACTCGCGTGCCAAGCGCTATTCATGAATTACAAATTTCAATAAATGCTCAAAAGGCTACTCATGCTATTGAGAACCTACCTGGAAATCCTCCGGCTGATCTGCAAGGGTCACATCGTTCTCCAGATAATCGCTGAGTATGTCGTCCACACGGGTCAGCCACTTTTCGAACTGCACGATGCACTTCTCGGACTGCTCCGCCTCGCTGACCTTTTGCTCCAGGAGCTCGGTTCGCTTCTTGGCCTGCTGCTGGAGTTGTGTCCACCGTTGGACGGTTTCATCAATGTCGCGTCGTATGGAGTCGGCCATGAATTCGTTGTCAATTAGCTCGTTGCCAATTTCCTGAATCTTGTCCAGCCATTCCTCAGAGTGCGAGCGCAGAACGTTCTCCAGATCCTGAGGGAAAAGGTAATTAATGGGATCTTGAATGGAATATGATAAAAGGGAGTGTGTCGACAAACTTACATCAAGCTCCTCCATGATCTCCTCTGCGTCGGCTGCATTCTCTGGTGTGTTGCGTATCTTGTTTTCCAACTTGTCCAGGTAACCCGTCTCGCTAACCATGAACTTCTTGAACTCCCCCAGCTGCGTTGATATATGCTCGAGAAGAGCTGTCTTCGCATAAACCAGCTCGGTGACCTCCGTCCATCTGGCATTGATGCGTGTGAATTGCTTTGCTAGCGATCCGTATCGGGACTCCCTATCCTGGTCCTGAAGCTCATCCATTTGGAGGAGCAGCTCACCACCACGTTCGTTGAGATCCCTGAACTGTGTGGTTTCCCTTTCGCAGGTTTCTTTAAGAGTCTGAAAGCGACTCTTGCTCTGGAACAACTCGTTGGAGTTTACTATATCGCTAATTCCCGATTTGGGTGTATTACTCTCCAGATCAGTTAACCACTGATCGGTTTCCTTGAGCCTCAGCTGGATGAGATCAATCTGGGATTGCAGGACCGTCTGCTGTTGCTTCTTCTCCCGATGAACCTGTTCCACTTGATCGTACAACGTATTGAGAGCCCTAATCTGCGATTGTAGCGACTCCTTTTGGGCTGGCTCCGCCTCCTTGATCAGAATTTCGCTGAAATTTCGAGCGCTTATCACATCGATCTCCAGTTTTCGGAGATCTTGACTGCTACCACCATCACTTCCATTCAACTTGGAATCGGCTGCACTTCGCAGCATGGCTATAATGGCATTATACTCCGCAGCAAAGTGGTTTAGGTTTTCTATAGCTGTGGTTTGCTTAATCACGCGCTCATTTAGCTGTTCGGGAAGTCGGTTCCAAGTGGTTTGTAGTTCTTCGCCAATCAGGTGTTTCGGTATATTATCATAAGTTAGCCGAAGGGACTCCATTTCGTCTACCAATTGGTTCAGCAAATGCTGCTGCTTCTGCATGACTTCCAGATTGGAAACGCGAACCTTTTGATTAGACACTTTGGTTACAAAATCTTGGACTTGTTTCAACTGCCGTGAAAGACTTTCGCCGCCTCTCTGTTGAATTAGGGCCTGCAGAGCCTGCTTCATGTCATGCCAACTGTCGTAGAACAGACCGAAGTCCTGCTTCCATTCAATTAGATTGTCATCCAGCTCCTCGGTGGCTGTCTTGGCCTCTGAAATCTCCGATGACAGGGATTCCATGTGGCTCAAACGCTGTTCTAGCTCGTTGCCACTGGCTGAGCCAGCGTGTTGCTTATACCAATCTCTGGAATCAGCTAAAACTAATTTAAATCCTGTCAGACTATTGTAATACTTTTCCTTGGCCAACAGCGTACGGCTTTCGCTCTGTTGGCTTGATAGTTTTTGAGACAAGTTCGCATATCGTTGCTCCAGCTGCTTGATGTGTGTTTCCTCCAGGAGAAGGTTCCTCGACGGATCCTCCAGCTCACAGACTTCGTAGAGTTTCTTAAGTTCGGGTAAAGTACCGCAGCGTCGACTGTTTTCCGCCTGCAGTTCCTTGAGTAATTCACACTGTTGCCGAAGACTTTGTCTCTGCAACTGCTGTAGCTTTTGCTCCACTTCCTGGACATAGCCGAAGTGCTCCATGATGTGATTCTCGAGGGCATTGAAATTGTCGGCGTTTCTAAGCTTCCGCTTCTTGCTGGCCAAGTCATGCTCGTCATCGTCTTCCTGAGAATCATCTTCACCAAAGCGTATGATCATCTGGTAGTCCACCCATCCTTCTGGACGCACCACCCTGCTGTCATCATAGCTAGCTCGATCTCGTCCAAAGTTAAAGCCCTTCGTTTCGATTCGCACAGTTTGTACTTCAACAATCTGTTTTAAGGCATCTAAACGATCTTCGTAACTCTCTAATTGGATGAGCACCCGTTCGCCCTTGTCATCACCATCTTGCAATGTGGCAGCTACCATTTGTCGCAGATCTATCAGATATCTCTGCAGTTCCAACAGATCCTTGGCACAATAGTTTAGCTCATTGATACGCTGGGTAATGCCGCCCACATCTGTGACATCGCGACTCTCCATGAGCTTGAGATCCTGCTCGCGGGCATCCAGCCATCTGGAGATACATTTATACTGCTGCAGTTTCTCTTTTCGCAGATCACTCCACTTCACCACATGCGACCATCTCTCCCCCAAGGCACTCAAGCGATCTTCTAGATCATTAAAGTTGCCAGAGGTATCGTTTACAATGACCACCATGCTGCTCAGACTATCCACCAATTCCTGCTGCTCACTTAGATCTGCTTTCAGTTTTTGGGCTTCCAAAATTTGCTTTTCCGCTTCTTCTATGGTTGGTCCGATATCACTCATATGGGATATACGATCTTCGACACTGGTCAGAAACTGACGAAGCTGTTCGAGTTTTTGCTTCTGAAACTCGGCCAGTCTCATTAGGATTTTGGCTTGAACATCTAAAGCTCGCAATCTCAAGGTTTCCCAACGTTCGTTGAGCAACACCATTTGTTGCCTCACTTCGTTTTGATCCTCCTGACTCAAACCAGCTCCAGCCTTCTGGGATTCGTTGATGAGGTTGCTACCCTCCTCCAGAGCTTCTCCCACATACTCCTGATGTTCGGTGAGCTTCAGCATGAAGCTTTCGTTTTCGTGAAACTGCAGCTTGGCAGTCTGAAAATCCTGGGGATCCGGCAAATTCTGTGAGAGCAGCTGCTCATCTTCCAGTAGGAGGGTGAGTACTGCCTCGAGAGCTGACTGATAGCCACTGATCTCCACACTCGCATTGGTGGCCGTGCTCAACGGACGCATTGAGTGGGTCTTCAGCTCCCCCGAAGATCTCTGCTCCATGCTGCCAGCACTGTCTGAAGTATAAAGCCCCAAACTGGTTTGGTCATTGTCCAGTGGCACCTCATCCAAGTCTGTGATGCTGGTGCAGGGCACTCTCCCCGGATCCTGATCCTGTCCCTCATCCTGCTCCTGCTCCTGCTGCCTTGTCCTCATGGATTCCATGGCGTGGTAAAGGCACATCACATACATCTGTATTGACTTGTTATCTGGCTTGTGGGTGTGCACATCCTCGGCATCCAGCAGCTTTTCAATCTTAAAGTGCCTATGTGCTAAGTCAAAAGCCAAATGCAGTCTTTTCAGTGCATGTTGCTGCAAAGCCGCCTGCAGATTCAGCTCCTCCACATGGGCATCCAGGATCATGAGGAAGGCTCTTCCATCGGACCACGAACTGGAGAAATCATTCAGCTGCAGGCCATGAGCTTCCGTATACTGACGTGCCCAGGCCAATAGGGACTTCTCCACCCCGTTGCTCGAATGACTCTTGACTAGATGCTGGCCATTGAACTCCAGCGCTATAAGCCAAATGAGGCCTAGGGTCAACTTGGCATTGCCACCCACTATGTCATCGCTGGAGATGTTCACCAACTTGACACCATGCTGCTGGATCTCGGTAATCACCTTGTTCAGATTGTTGATGTGGTGCACCCGCATCCGACCTTTTTCGGGTTTCTAAAGGGATTGAAAGGAGGGCAACTCGTGATTATGAACTGGCAAATGCTGAGACGGATCAAAATGTACATTCAAATATCTATATATTTTACAATATGATGAAAATGGATTTTAGCTATACTTAGAGCGCCAAAACACTCATTCCACCACTTTTCCTAACCATTAATCACTAGAGTTATATACTGACCAGGTTGGTTTGAGTCAGCGTGCTCAGCAGGGCCAGCAATCGATGTCCGTCCCGCAGGTCCAAGAACAAATCCTTCACTGGTGTGCACTGGGTATCGATGAGATGTGAATTGATCCATTTTGTGAATGTTTTCTTCTGAATGTGCTGTCTTTCATCTAGAGCGCGAAAAAAAATAGAAAAAATAAGGAGAAATGGTTAGATCCATTAGTGCCAAAATAGTTGCCAACTTTCTTTAGTTAACCTCGAGCCAAGTCGGCCGGCTTCAGTGCCAGATTGTAGGCCATCGCCGTCGCCATTGCCATCGGTATCGCCAGACCCAACCCAAAAGAGTCTTTGGAACGCCAAGTCGGAATTCAGACTCGAGTCTTGTCTATCGCAAGGGCCCAACCCAAAAAACGCAACTCAGTGCAGCAGTCCAACTTTGCTAATGAACTGCAGCCAAACGTGCCAAATCACTCGCTCAAAATCAATTAGCGGAGACGTCGCTTGCAGTTTTCCAACTCGATCGCTGAGAGTCGAGAGTCAGTCGGCATTTAAGTGCGGAGTACACAGAAAAGAATCTTAAGGCTATTTATGATTTGCCCTTCTCAAATACGACTTAAGCGCAGATATCTTGCAATTACGTTCCATAACTCCTTTAATGGGTAATTATAATTATTATAGGAATTATAAAATAATTTAACTTTAATTTCATCAAATAAATAGGTATTTCTCCACGTGCATGACTATGATATACCACCTTCTTGTGTGCGTCATTTGTCAGTTTTGTGCGAAACCGCAGAGCATTCTGGTCGAAAGCGATTTGCATCGCTCCTTGCAAGAAATCTCTGATTGATGGGCCGACTTGGGCAGACACAATTATATGAATTGGCAGCGGCTTGCGTGTAATTAGTGATCGATTTTTGTTCTTTTCGGCGGTGAGTAATTACTGCAATGCTGGACTTGATTTGACTGGCTTTTTCCACATTACACATATGCAAATTGACAGGTGAAGTGGCCTTTGGAAAACTAGACAGCTCACGGAATGCACAGAATGCTCAACTATGTCACGCTCTGAACAACTTTCCGAGCAGATTACTGTAATTAACTTGTTCTAATCGGTTTTCGACGCGGTGATGAGGCAAAACTCAAAGTGTGTGGCGACTTAAGCTAATTACAACTTACTACACATGTGTAACCCACTCTACAGCGAGCTTCAAGTTCATAAAAATAGGTAAGTGGTCCCAAAATAATTTATCAAGTGTCTTGAATCTAATCTGTATCTATAGCAAAAACCTTTTGCGTTGTGTATCTTGTAAATTGTATCTAAATGTATCCTTTTAATTTATAGCTACCATTATCCTGACTTATATAATTTATTGGGTAAACCAGTCCTGTTTATTATCAACTGCTAGCAACTTCAATTGCCAACTTAAACATCTCATTACCAATTCAAAGAGAAACACTCTCGCACAAACAGGGACATCCCATTTCGGAGGACATAACTCATCTCCTCTGATTCAGTGTGGCAAATAGGAATAGCAGGCCTGCGGCAAAGACACAAGGAGGCGCACTCAAGACATAGCCGCACCCGCTTTCAATGCGGAATTTAATTGCCATATAAATGAAGGACAGCTAGAGGAGTCAGAGGAGCCTCCTCCCCGAAGACTAATTGCCGAGCGGCACAAACGCAGCACACAGTATTGATCGATGTGGCAAGTCACGATGCTGCCGCTCAACCAGTTGGGGCAAACTGTTGCATGTGACCCACAAATGAGGCCAACTGTAAAATGGGCACCAAGGCGCAGGACCTAGCAAAACTGAGCCTACTTCGAATGGTCCTTGGCGCAATGCCGCACGTACGATTGCCGCCAGTCATTCAACAGAGATGGCGAATTCCCTGGGAGCTATTCTCCAAGGGGCAACTTGTCCCCCGCACCAGCCAATTTCGACTGCCACCCGCTGGTAATTAAATGAAATTTCATTAATTGAGCCTTAGACTCTTTGCATTCATTAACTACACACTCTCTCAAGTGTCGGGGCTGGGCCAAAGCAAATTGAACTGCTACATTTGAAAATGCCTATGCTGAGATGACAGAGGCGTATCATAAATGGAAAGTCCTAAATTAAATGCATAATAAATTAAACTAAATTAAACTATAAGATTCATATTTATGACACAAAAATCCAATAGATTACCTGCACACATGTCCAAAAGTATGCAGTGGAAATGAGCTAAAGATAATTCTGCTATAATACTCCTATATTCGAGATGGAAAATACTTAAAGATATACTTTCTAACAACTTTATACAAATATTTTTTTGGGTGAATGCTGTGGCATCTTTCATATAACTGTGCTTAGAACCTTGAATATATGTCAATGCAAAATGAACAAATGTCAGTACATTCAAAATAATAATTATAGATACTTTGGTTTGCTATTTGTTTAATTTCTTTGCTAACCCCTTTTTTGTGCGCCCCTGTTCTGTGGCAATTACGTATATTTTGCCATGCCATAGATAACTGCTGCATCATCAGCGTTGCACAGCAGCTTCATCGTAGCCATCAACATTTGCCAGCTCCCAACGGCAGCTACATTTTCAGTGTCAATTACTGCAATTTCTTTGGAGTCCCCCCATCGACTTCAAATTGGAAGTGCAGTTTTAGCATTTCTTTTTTTTTGTTTACCCGGAAGTGTATTTCTGAATATGTGCTGATGACCATTCCATCTCATCCATAATCCCAATCCACCGACCAACAGTTGGCCCAGTGTCTGTTATTAGGCAGCATCGTTTTGTGTGCTGTTTGTGTTTTGCCAAAGTTGTTGGCAAATTGTTTTCCCCGGAAAAACTCTTTCGTAGCTGGCTAACCCAAAGTCTTGTCTACCGCTACTGTTGTTATTGTTGAGGCTTTTTATACCCTTACAAGGAGGTATACTGATTGCAGTAAGAAGTTTGCACTAAATGAGGCATTCAGGACCATACAAAATATAAATATATACTACCATATATACTATAATACTCTTTTGTTCATAAATAATTCATTTATTTTTAAATATATTAATACTGCAAGGGTATATAAGCATTGGCTTGCCAAAGCTAGATTCATTTCTTGTTTTTTTTTTATTGACTGTTTGCACTTTTTTCAATGGGAACCAAAACAATTCAACTAAATTCATTGGTAAAACATAAAGCAACTAAAAGTCAAATGATATTTATTACTTTTCTTTGTGAAAAGTTTCAAAAACTTTTGTTCCGACTTTATGAAGGGGAAATAATTTGGCTCAAGTTGTGAAGAGTTTAATGAAATTTTGATTACTGGAAAGAGATGACTCTATATAATAATAAAAATTATTGCAGTTCGAACATTATTGCGTTCCTAATGAAATCGTGTTTTCTAATTATCTGCTTATTTGCACTTTTTTGAAATTTCACATAATTATATTGACAACTAACTATTATACAACTCAGCAAAGCCAAATCAATAAAAGCATACAATTTATTTCTAATATTTATGACAAAAGGCAGCCGGCAATAACCTTGGAGTACAAAACAATCAACAAAATTTGCAATTCACATTTTTGTCGATTTTTGTTTTAGGTTTTTTTCCCCCATTATTTTCTATATCTATGTAGTTAAGTTTCGAGGCAAATTTATTGCAAATTGAAAAAGCAAGCAAAACAGAAATATTGTGTGCTGACTCGAATTCAATTCAATGGAATTGCGTTCAATGGATCAACTGTCTGAATGACGTACTGATGTCATTACAGTTTGTCTTTCTCTGCTCGTCTGGCGCACCACAAGCCCCGCCCACCTTTCGGTTGACACCCGCAAACGCCCACAAAGCTGCAAGGCTGCTCTTACAAACATTTATTGCCTTCAATTATAAAGCAATAAATTGATATTTTATAGCCTTTTGTTTGTGAGCCCCGTTGCGATATGTAAATCGAGAGAAGCCGAGCTAAATTGTTTGATGTGTAAGCCGTTAAGCAAAAAAAGTAAAAAAAAATATCGATTGCCGGTCGATTTGTCTGTTACTCGAATTTCTCGATTTTTGTTTCCCCCCGCCACCTGTCATGATATAAAGTTAGATTATGGCATTATTCTTTCGGCAGCTCCATTGTGTGTTGAAATGCTTTTTTTAAATGCTATACGAAAGTTGCTACATGGAGTGTGAAAAGTTTGTTGAACAATTTCGTTGATTTATTGACAGTGCGTTGAAAGCCAGTTATTTGGGCGTGGAATATCAAGTGAAGTTCGCAAATTGGGGAGCGGTGTCTACGATAGACAAATTTATGAGCAATGAAGTTATTGGGCAGAAATCGAAAAATACACGATTGAATTAAAATAGCTATTTGAGGCTCATTTTTAAAATTTGTGGCGCTCTTCAAGGACTCTTGCTGTGGAGTTTTATACTACCTTTTAAATTAGTTGTTATATCAGTTAAATTATTGTTATATCAGCTTAAAACAAATAATTAGGCAACTAAAACTTCCCTTTAGTAAATTTTTATTTACTTAATTAGAATTTATTTGTAATTCACCCCTTTGCTATCTTGCCCTGTGACAATCTATCTCATTGTAATCTTTTTTCGAATAATTCTTTTTGGCATATTGGTATTTGTTTAGCTATTGAGCTTTTTCAATAGCTGTTGCGAATAATAAAAACCGAAGAAAGTTTGCTTTTATAACGACAGTTTTATTTTGCGAAATAGCGATAATTTACGATAGCGACAATGGTAAGGTTGGTCTTTTCCGAAACGCGAAGAAATTGCAACTGGCGGGCAGGCAGCCGAGAATGCTGCGCCCAAGCTTAGCGTAGGTAGCTAACAACAACAAAGGAATGAGCGCCGTACAGATAAATGCACGCGAGAGCAGCGGTTTGCACTATGGGCATGCTACTGATAATTTGGCTTAAATATTAACAAGTATGAAATTAGTCTACTGCACAGTTTTGGCGGCTGCATGACCCAACAGTATTATTCTGGCAAAGCGTGACCCGCATCGAATGCAATGAAAACAAAAATTATATATGTAAACACAGCGAAGTCGATGGGGAGTGGGTATTGGGAACTAGACTGCCCCTCAACTTCTCGCGGCTTGTTTATTATTGGTAGCCCGTTTGGCTTGTGCCGCCATATGAGTGCCAGTGCCTCGATCCGATCCGATCCCTCATTTATTGTGGGTCAACAGACAGCACCAGCCACGCATCGGAGTGCACACACCAATGTGGCACTAACTATAGCGCCATTGAGCAAATATTTATTTGTTTTCCGACCATGTGGGTCGGGCACAACTTGGACGAGGTGAAGGAACTCTATTACGCGTATATGGCCACGAAATTGATAAGCCACGCAATAGTTTCTACCTCTTATCAGTCTCCAAATGAGAGGAACAGCACGTATGTACACATATACAAATACATATATGGACCCACAATACGTAACGCATTGGCTGGAAAATTAAGGGGCAAGCGTTCCGTTCGGCTGAACACGCAAATGGGTGGGATAGTACTTTCAAGTGGAATCTAAATGTACTTTCATATTGGTATGTGATTTAAGTATAAAGCTTGAAATAGCTCAATCTGTTTTTAAAGGGTATTTATGTGGCATTTATAATTTTAATTATTTATCTAAATAGATAATTCTTTATCGGCATAATTTAATTAATCCTTATAAGCGATTCCTATGAAATATATTTGTAAATTGCAGTTTAAATATATGGTAAATTCTATAAGAATTTGGCTGTTGTCATGACTGTATAATAGAAATTTAAATTTTAAGCTTTCTTTACGCGCCGAAGGGAGGCCAAAAAAAGTAATTGCTTGGCTTTACAGGCCATATGGGAAATTGAGATAAGTCTGGAGTCTAAAATTCCATTCGCAGACTGAAGTTCCGTTGGCAGCTACAAATTTTCGATCAACTTGCCCGCTAGTTTGTATCTCAGGGATTGCGCTAAGTTCGATTACCGGCAACTTCTGTATGGCTGAGAACGTGACTTCTTACGACATTTCATTGCATGTGACATGCATTTCGATTGAAGGTTGGGTTCTTACTATACAGTGTGTAGAGCTTTTCGCTTAATTTTTTGAATTGGTTTTTATTTGGCGCTGTTTTTTTTTCTGCAAAACATATGTACATATTTTATTTTAACAGCTTTTGCGTCATTGTTATGTGCGCAAATTGAGTTTTGGCTGAATTGAAGGGAAACCAATTGGTAATTTCAAGTGCAAAATGTTTTATTCAATCGGTTGATTGGCAAACTTTTCCATAGAAATAGTTCAACAAATTGGAGAGAGTAGAATTACTTATTCCATTTTTAGATACGGTCCAAATTAAATGTCGTTAAATTTAACAGAAAATATATTTCTATGATGCTTTGAACCGATTTTTCCGCTCGTTTTTAATATATTAAGTCATCATAAAAAGCGATTTAAGTTAGACAAATAAATACATATACAGCACATTTCACTTTGAACCAATCACTAAATAACAAGTTTATCACATGGCGCTAATCATTTTATTTATTTATATATTTTACGCCCCATCGACGGCCTGTTTACAGGTGCTTCAAGCACTCACTCTAAAATTAAGACACAATTTAAGGCCTGAAACTCGAAATTAAATGCATCATTCGAGCAAACATTTGAACCACCTTTAGCCCGCATAAATTAGAATAGACCAAAGTGCATTTTCAATGGCCCAAAAAGACCGAAGTGAATATATATATGAATGTATATGTGTAAGTAAATGGTAGAGAGGAATGTCTGAGGCAGGGGAAAAGCCTGGGAAAACCAGTTTCCAGCAAGAAAATGCCGCTAGCAGACACCAGCATGTCCGACACTTTAAGAGCGAGTTTCTTTTCAAAAGGCTTTATCAATGTGGGAGACCCAGCAACACGAAAAATAACAAAACCTGGCCATGTCTGCGATACCAACCAACATCACCCCCATTTCCCACTTGCAGTGTCCGCCTCCTCAACTTTTGTAGATGCTTTTTTTGTAGATACCGAACTGCAAGCGGAAGTTTTAATTCATTTTTGTTGTTCATATTATTTCGCTGTTCGAAGTTGTTTTTGTTTTGGCGCATTTCGGTCAACACTTCTATTTTTGCAACACTTCCGTCGGTTATAGCCGGATGGCCAAAATGTTTACGGGCGTTAATTACGCAAAGTTCAGAAATTTAAATAATAAAGTATCTGCTGGCTACGATGGTGTCATGGTGCACATTAAACTAGTTACCGAGGTAAACGAATTAAGTGCAGTGCAGCCTTAAAGAATTTCAAAGATACAATTTACTAATTTAACATAGATTATAATAATCATTTGTATATAATAGGATTACAAAGTGACAGCGTTTAGAATTTATTAATAGGTTAAAATTAAAAATATACAAAGATACAATTTACTAATTTAACATAGATTATAATAATTATAGGTTTATAAAAGGATTCTAAAGTGACAGCGCTTAGAATTTATTAATAGGTCAAATTAAAGAGCACTATTCGATTGTAAACACTTTCTTAAAACTCGGTTTCCTACCAATTATATATTATATTAATTTAATGGGATTAAGCTATATCACGTTTAAAGCCACATATGTCAAATCTTTTGAACATATTGAAAACAAATCGATTTTTCATTTTCCTATAGGCCCCATTTGCTACCCACTTGCACAACACTTTATCTATAAATATTTATGAAATTATTTAGTCATATCTTAGCCGAAAGGCCCACACTAAAATCGCTTAACGCCTTATTAAGTTTTCATTTTTTTTTAGCTCACTTGCTCTTTAGCTGACTGCCCACTTTTGCGATTGTCTGTCTGTCTTTCTGACGGTGCTTGAAAATTGATTACAAAATCACTTAGCCGCCACCGGTTTGGCTGCCGTTCGCTGCTTAAATTTTACGCATTCATTAATGTTACGGATAATTGAATTTACTTATCGCGAAATTCATTCATTCATACATTAATTGCAAGTCAAGCAGCAACGACAAGGCTTGCATCGTCATCATCGCCATCATCATCATCATCGCCAGTTTGGTTGACAAATTTCTCAATTCCCTGTGGTGATTATTGTTTAGAGCTTAAACTGGTTCTTAACTCGGCCTCAGTGCTTTGAAAATATTTACACCGTCATGGAAGAGAAGATTTGCTAATGGATTTAAAGATGTTTAAAGATGTATCTAAAGATGCATACTAAGTTAGAAACCAATTACACGTATCTAAATACCTTTAGAGTTAGATAAAGTATACTAGATGCTAGATAGAAGTATGTAAGACATATAACATAATGTTAGCTAAGTAACAGGTATCCGATATTCGAGGCACTCGACTACACCATTCTCTTTAGTTTTTTACTAAGCTTTTCTTAAAATGATGTATGAATTTTCCTAACCTATTATTCAATTCGACCTTATAATCTTGTGACTCATAAATTGTGTTTGCTGACAGCGTACTAAAAAAAAAAAAGCATGGTGTCAAAAAGTCGGAACAGACCTATTTTAAATGATTAATGACTTGTTTTTTGCAAGTGCAAGTAAATTAATTGCCTACTTCTAAACGTTTAAATGTTTCTAAGTGCACACTTGCTTTAATTAATTATTAACCTAACTTTCGTAGGAACTGTCTGACAAAAAATTCACATTACTGCCCAAAATGTGGCGACGCTTTGGCCAAAAGTTTCCAAAACAAGTCAAAGTATCTTCCTTTATTCCAAATTTAAAACCTCTTGTGCAGTCTTCCCATTTTCAAGTTCATTTACTTTTCACTTTGTAGTTCTCGAAACAAATTAAAGTCTTTCGACTGTATCGTATCAGCAGCAAGCGTTCGCCTTAGGGAACTTTTACTGTAATTTAAAATGGTTGCCGGTGCTCGTTGTACTTTACTTTACCTTACTTTACCTCACGGCTTATTTCTCCCAGGGCTTATTAAAGCCCACTTTACTTGAATGCCGGTTCAATTGCTTCGAGCACTTGATCCTGGCTCCTGTTTTTGCCTCTTTCCTGCCAGTTTCGCTACTTCAAACCGAGATGGCTTCGCTGGTATGTTTATGAACATTATGTGAGCCGAAGAGCCTGTGGCCTTTGGTCCCCGGCATAATTGATAGGGGTATAAGTATCCGCATATACATACATATACATATAATACTTATGTACATCTCTACTTTCCCCGCCCTTGAAAGCGTGAGAATTGGCAGCAATCGAGTCATGTGTTATTTATTTACTATATGTTGCGTTTCGCTAGTGGAAATTATTGGACACATAATGGCAGGCCGTATACCCAGCGTCTCGTGTGGGAAATACAGATAGTTTGTAATTCATGTCAATTATGTGGGTCTGTTTGTTGTTCTTGTTCCTGGAGGCTCTTTAATTGGATTCCCTGACCGATGAAGCGCGATAGGCACTCGCTCACAATGTTTGTTTATCAGTTATGGACTTGGGGATTTATTTATTTGCCATTGGATACACAATTCACGCATCCATCGAATAACATTTAAACAGAGATTCAGCTTCACTGAACGATGCCACACAATTTGCTCAAGTATTTCTTTCAAGAAAGTTGGTTTAAGAAGCTGAGATTGAAGACCAATAAAACAATCGCAGATGCATTTGTTAAGCTTACAGAATTACTAAGTTATCTATAAAAAGCTTGTATAATAGTTTTATATAAAAAACTCTAATAATTCTATTATTAGTATAGATATATTGAAATAATATATTTGAACTTTAGATATATATTAACAATAAATTGTAAACAAACAAAAATCTTGAATTCGCTTGTATTTTCGGACTATTAAGAGACTTACTTCTTGAATAAAATATTAAACAAATAAATTGTATTATTTATTAATTTCTTCACTCTTTTTCTTAAAATTCATATGCTGCCACAGTTCAATCATTGAACTTGCTAATATATATTAATCAGTGGCGCCAAGTGACCTTATTCGTTATCAACACTTGACATTATTTGAAGTGAATTCAATCAACTGGCCAACTGGCTGTCATATCCAGTGATAAGTTTCGCTTATGCGGCAAGCATAAGATTCGCCACTGCCAGCGCCTTACAGTTGCGAAACGCACCGTCTGCTCAGGTGCACTCGAGGCAGACTGTTAAACACTAGACAAGCACCTCGAAAAACGACAAGTCGTCGCTGTAGACAAACAATGTGGGTATGTACGTATACGCAACTAAAAATAAACATGGCACAAACTGTCGACCGGCTTTAATCAATATTTTGCCATTGCTTACCCTAGTTGGCTGGCATTAACAATAACAATATAGAGTTCAGACGAACGGACGGTGGCTAATTAGAAAGTTTTCCCAACCAATAAGGTAAAAATCGAAAAGCAAATCAATGCAGAAACAAAAACGAAGAAAAGGCAGGGATTGATTGCGAGTGAAATGCTGGCCAGCTTACTTGACCAAAAGTTGGGTATCCCCCCCTTCATTCACCAGCTATTACCAACTTTTTTACACGCGGCTTAAACCCGTTGAGGCGTTAAAAATCATCGACTGCAACTGATCGTTTACCATTTTGACATATCAATGCATGCACACGCGTACTATATGCTGGATATATATACATATATATGTATATGTACCTATCCCACTTGGCGCCCTTTCTCTTTTCATAAAATATATATCCAGCTATATGTGTACATCAGCGATTGTTTCCCCGATTCCGCCTCACTGGCACACGCAACATCGATCAATGATAAGACAGTTTGAGTTATGAATTGAATTTATTATTCGGTTTTCAGTTTTCAGCGGGTGGGCAGTTGCCTGCGATCCAAGATCGCAGTGGGGCGTGGCTGCTATTTTGTGGGGCGTATAGATTGATTGCCTAAATAATAATTGAATGGGAAATTATTGGCGCTCTTTCGCGCAAGAGAACAGCGAGATCCATTTCAGATAGGCAGTTTCTATTTGAGGAATTTCAATTAGTTGAGTGGAGTTTTTATCAAGACTAATTGTTCTAATTATACTAATTATTTATAATTATTGTTCAGAAATTCAGTAGCTTGTAAGTGTATAAAACGACAAATCTTCAATAGAAGGTAACATATTATGGCAAGTTTGTTGAATTAGCCTTGAAAATTGCAAAACAACTTGTTCGTTCCCCTTTGAAACCCCCAAAACTCCCTCACAGATGCCACCTACCAGATAAACGCCTTTTTTC
The DNA here is from genome assembly GCF_016746395.2 of Drosophila simulans. NCBI lineage: Eukaryota > Metazoa > Arthropoda > Insecta > Diptera > Drosophilidae > Drosophila > Drosophila simulans. The sequence continues at coordinate 6,782,578 of NC_052523.2, forward strand.
CCCGCAACTCAGCTACAAAATCCAATCAAGCAATAAACAAATGGAAACCCATTAGCCAAAAAAAAAAAGAGCAAAATAGCAGGAATAACAAATTGTGAGCTGTAGTTGGAGTAATTTTTTACGGGCGTGCGCATTTTTGACTCCGTGTCCGTGTTACTTGGAAAGACTTGCTGCACTGGTGTTGGTGATGTGTGCTCCAGATCCCACTAAGCTCAAATACAAAATACAAAAAAAAAAACATAAAAACAAATCAAATAAAACCGACACATGTGGCCAAATGCAAATGCGCATTTTGTCGCATTCCAAGCCCAGCTGGTCGAGTGGATTTCGATCCGAACTGGCGGCTTTGCCGGTTTTAAGCCGCAGACAAGCCAGCGACACTCATGGATACGCCTAATGCCATCCAAGCCCGAAATTGGAATTCGAAAACTGTTGAATACTTTACTTCAATCTAGTTTCAAACGAAATAGAATACTTAGCAATTTCATTTGAAACCCTTGTTTGAGGTCAACAATCAACAACAGATTGTTGAAATAGTTACAATTTATTTATAAAAATCGTTGTAATTCAACACATATTTTAAAACTCATATTATTAATATTTATAAGAAATACAATATACCCTCGGTATTTTCGCCGACGGGTATCATGGAAACCCACACACATTAGACTTCTCGCACAAATTGGTGCGGTTCGGTATCTAAACCGAGTCTCAATTACACCCGTTCGCAGCCCGCTCCCCCGATTTTCCACCCCCCTCCCCGGCGGTTGGGTGCTCATTAGCTGAGCGCGGGTTACGCAGAGCATTCGGCGGTGGAGCGTTGGCAACCGCCGTCTACAGACCAGGCCACACCCTCTGCTCCCCACTCGCATTTTCCAGCTGTCCCCTCAGAACTGGGCCGACTTCTGCATTCGCCCGATCATTAAATGCTTAACCAAATGAGTTAAAGCGATGTATCTGTGGTTCTGAATGGGGTGTGTGCCATCACTTTGTTGTTCCAGCACACTGGGAGAAAAAATAGCTCAGTTCGATTTATTTTAGGATTTTAGATTTAAATCATTGTGTTCTTGAGATACAATGTGTCTGAGCTAAAGCCTTGAAAACTTTAATCTTCTGACTAGCTAATTACTCCATTCTAAACGTATTTTTCAACTTCTTTACTTAACTTACTTTTTAATTATAATTTCTTTTATTTTTTTGAGATGAGAACAATTTCTTTCAGTGATTGCATATGTTTCTGTGACTCCCAGCAACATGTGGTCGTCTGTTTGTCTCCGTTTTTTAAGTCGCTTCTGCGAGCGAAGAAAGCATGGAAATTATTTGTGATATGTGAAATGGGGGCACGAGTTCTGAACCCTCGAAATAATTGCTCTTCCCCCAATGGGGTTAAGTTTTGAGAAGGGGGTGCAGTTGGATCATCTGTGTAGTTTTCTGTAATTATCTCCGAACATGTGTGGGAATAAATGCATACAGAATACTTTTTAAACGACTTTTTTAAGCTACATACATAACTAACCGAGCAAAAACATTTTTAGAATATTTACAAATAAACTTAAGAGAACACTTGTAAAATTTGAAAAAATTATTTACTTATCTATGTGTATAAATTGCTTTATTTATTATTCGATCCAATTTGTATTGATCTTCCAAACAGGAAATATTACTTATCTTATAAAATTACTTCTCATTTGAATTTTATGTATTTTTACCACTTTATCTTTTGCCTTGAACTCAGTAATTATTTCCTTTATAAAAACCCATATAAAGATATACAATCTTACCAATTAAAATTCCGGGTTCCATAGTCGTATAATCCTTTAGTTCGCTTAATCCAAGTAGCGAATTGGTTTCGTTTCGATAAAATTTAAAATTACCAACATAAAAACCTATGCTTTTCAAGGTCGTATCGTATCGTATCGAATCACAAAATCGTTGAATCACATGGACACAATTTGGGTTATATATTTCGGTTTGATTGATATGAATGCTTCGTGGAATGACAACTGATATAGCCGCATTTTCTTTTTTTTTACCACTTTCGCACCATTTGGTTTTGTTTACCGCTTCGTTTCGTAATATTTCGCGTTAATTTCCAGAAATCGAAGGTGTGCCAAGAATTCTACAAAGACCTAAAATCACAATTGCAGAATGTCGAAAATTAAAGGTGACACCTGTGATGTTTGTTTTCTTATTAGACTTTGTGTTGACTTTCCCACCAAGAAACAAATATGTTTTGCGCATGCGCAACGGCAAAGAGAAAGAGCGAAAGAGAGAAGAAGTGAGCGGGAGTCAAGAAACTACCGTTAGGGTTTTCTCTGCTTTTAATGAGTTTTTGTGTTTGCCTGGCATTTGTAATTTTAACAAGCAGCGTTGTTTACCAATTTGATTGTTTTATTTACTTTTTTCCATTTTCTTTATCAATTTCTCAGTCTCTCCCTCTCTTTATCTTTCTCCGCTCTCACGCTCATCAAAAAGCAAACACCGGTTAACGAGGAACGCTGGAAACGTCCGGACCAGGCGGCGTTAAAAGCGAAAACCAGAAATGGAACGTGTGGCTAATGGAACAGACAACACTTTTGTTGTTGCTATCGTGGGTAATTTGTGAGTCAAAGAATCAAGAATGTGAGTATGTGTGTGTTTGTTGGAAAAAAAGAGTTAAAACCTCTAAAAACTCGATAAAACACAAGGCAAAACCTTAAGTTTGGCACACAAAATTCGATTTCCTGCACTTGCTGTTGAAATTTCTTTGGTTTTTATATTATTTCTCCACTTTTGCTCAAACAACTTGTGGCACACTCACACACGCGCACAAATTCTACACCTTGAACTTGCGTCAGCTTTTTTTTTCGCTCTTTCCCATTATCTTTTCATTTTAGGTAACCACTTTAAGTGCCTTTTTCAATTTACTAACTTTTCTTGGTTATTAAACTTTCAAAACACGCACTTGCAGCCAATTTTGATTTTCCTGCGCTGCTTCTTTTGTTACTTTTTCTTTTCGGCTCACAACGACGGCGCGCAGAAAAAAACGAGTAACTTCATCTTGTTTATCCGACGCGTTTTCAAGTCTTTTCGCTTCGAAGTCAGAAAGCGATCTGAAACGCGATCGTAACGTACCTATTCTTTTTCGCTCTCTTTGAACGATGATCTTATTGGAACGGGTTGCAGCCCAACTAGCCAAAGCGCGCGTTTCAGTCCAGCTGTTTCGCGCGCTCAGAGAGTGAGAGCGAGATAAAAGAGGAGTTTCTATTGGATTTCAATTAAATTCGAATCGGAATTTATTGAAGGGCTGAGCGCAAGCACAGTGGGACAGATAATTTATTTTCATTATAACTTTAACTAGTTACTATCAAATAAATATTTAAAAACTTGCAAGAAAAGAATGAACATGCAGTTTAACAGATAATAACTCTTTAAATAGAATAATATTTAAATATTAAATATTATTCTATTTATTAAAATAAATAGAATAATATGAAATTACAAAGCACGGTTTAGGAGTTATGGGACTTCAATTTAAAAAAAAAAAAGTCCTACTTCACTTATTTGTATATAGTGTTTTGTAATTCCAAAAAATATTTCTCCAACATGTGATGTTAAGATACAATATTATGTACGGATGTACGGATTCTTTACTTAATAAATAATAATACAAAAAAAAATAAGTATGCATGTGCGTAAATTACCAGAAAAGGATTGCCAATTTTTATCCAAAGCCGTTAAGAACACAGCAGGCCTTGATCCAAGCCTCCCTAATAATTTGACTGTTGAAACCTGACATTCGGTCAACAGTTTCGGTAAAAACTCCATTCCAAATCAGGCCCCAAAAGTTAAATTTTTCGGCCCAAAACAAATCCACCAGCAATCCAAGACCTAATTCCCATAAAATGTCCCTAAATCGAGGACGCAAGATGCTCCTGCGGGCGATGGCGCCCCAAGTTTTGAGGCGTGGCAAGGCGGACTATGGCAAGACGGTGTGCAACCTGAAGATCAATAAGTCAACAAAGCTTCTAGTCCAGGGATTCACCGGCAAACAGGCCACTTTCCACTCGGAGGAGTCCATAAAGTACGGAACCAATATAGTTGGCGGTGTGAATCCCAAGAAGGGCGGTACGGAGCATCTGGGTAAGCCCGTATTCAAATCGGTGGCAGAAGCTGTGGAGAAGGCGAAGCCAGATGCCACGGTGATCTTTATCCCACCTCCATCCGCCGCGGAGGGTATTTGTGCAGCCATCGAGAGTGAAATAGGCTTGATTGTGGCCATTACCGAGGGTATTCCCCAGTCGGATATGGTGAGGATATCGCAGATGCTGAACTGCCAGGAGAAGTCCCGCCTGCTGGGACCCAACTGCCCGGGAATCATCTCGCCGGATCAGTGCAAAATCGGAATAATGCCGGGGGATATCCACAAGCGAGGAGTGGTGGGCATAGTCTCGCGCTCGGGAACCTTGACCTACGAGTCCGTACATCAGACCACCAACGTGGGTTTGGGTCAGGCTCTATGCGTTGGCCTCGGCGGAGATCCCTTTAACGGAACCAGCTTCATAGACGCCCTCAAAGTATTTCTGTCGGACAAGGAGATCAAGGGCATTGTCATGATTGGAGAAATTGGCGGATCCGCCGAGGAAGATGCTGCCGATTTTCTCAAGGAGAAGAACACTGGCTGCGAGGCCAAGCCAGTGGTGGGCTTCATTGCTGGGCAGACTGCTCCACCGGGTCGTCGAATGGGTCACGCCGGCGCCATCATTTCCGGTGGCAAGGGAGCGGCCAAGGACAAGGTGGCCGCCTTGGAGAAAGCGGGAGTCCGCATGACCGCCAATCCATGCCACCTGGGCTCCACGCTCCTCGAGGAAATGATCCGCCTTAAACTGGTGCCCAAGCCAAGCGCAAAGAAGGCCCAGGCTGGCAAGAAGTAGGAGTGGCGGAACAGATTATTGATCCCAATAAACTAACTTAGTGCTCTTTAAATTGCTAAAATATCTCTTTTATTTATTATTTCATTTACTTAGAAATGTGAAAATCAAATTGCTGAAGAAGTTCAATAGGAATCTAATTAAACACTTATCATTATCAGAAAAAATATTTTTTTAAATATTTAAGTGTTATGATAAAGCATTTTTTGGATGGGTAAATAATAATAAATTTAATTATTCCAAAAACTGAGTTCGGTGCTTGCAGAAACGTCTTTCATTACAAAAGAAAGATAGAGATATTTCCAAACTGTAATCTAGTAAAATTTCCACCGATTATTTCTCTTTTCTATATGCAAACGAATTTTCCGCAGTGGCTGGCATTTTATCATGAGTCTCATATCAAAAAAAAGGTTCATAAGCCTACAGCAAATACAAGATAAGCGAGAAAGAATTTGGCCATGGCCAAAATGCAAAGCAGACTCACCCATTGTCTTCACCCGAAATTCTTCGTAGTCCATCAGCGGAGGAGTTTCAGCTCCTCGCACGGTGTCCAGAAAGTCCTCCTCGCTGTAAACCGAGTCGTAGTCGCTGGGATCGTGCATTATTAGGTATTCCTATTAAACTGGCTCACTAAATCACTCACTAGGCACTAAACACTATTGCATACTCTTCGGCAGCTTAGATTATTCACTGGGTATTCGTTTGGTTTGGAAATCTTCTATTTGGTGAAGGCGCACAGATTGCAGTAAGTGCAGTTGAGAGGAATAGTAGTCGTGGGGACTTTATGGCATCCGGAGCCACCGATTATGGAGGAGGATCAAGAACCGAGAGCACCGACAACCGCATGCGCTTCCAATTTAAACACGACTAAGGTGAGCCGACCGCCGTCGTTCTGTGTTCTCAGCTAATCAAGAGCAAATACTACGAAGGCTATCAAAAACAACAAAACAAATCTACAGACTGATTAGAATATCAAGTAGTATAACAAGTGGAAAATCTTAGATGGAGCCTGTAGAACAGCTGATACCCTCTACTTTTATACGTAGCAATCTTCGCAATTATAAAAGATACATAAAGTTCAGAATACTTCAGATATACTTAAAAGTTCAGATACTTTAAACATGAAATGCTTGACGAAGTAATGCCTATTTGTTATTACCTATTAATGAAGCTATTTATACCAATATAGTCTATTATACCCTTAAGATCTCTAAGAATACTAGGTATAAAAACATACGCTTTTATTTGCACAGAGAGCGCGTGCTATCTCCGCTCTCACTCTTTCTCAGCGAAAGTAATTAGGGGAGTTCCTAATGGCTGCGCGAGTGCAAGTGAGAGAGCGGATATATCTTATCACCTGTGTATAACTTGGACTGCGATAGCTTACGACTGTCAACTGCCTGAAATTCCTTCAATTAATTAATGCAATATAGTGATAGCCGTACATTAAATTTGAGGTGAGAGAGGAAAATGTTCGTAGGTTTTCCCACTCCTAAAAAAAATGTGATAAAGTCATTAATAAATTCGGCGATAGGAATCATGAAAAGAGAATTGGTACTTGATAATTATTTTCCACTATTAATCAATAAGGAGATAAGCATGTTAATAGCTTTAAATGTTTACAACATTATATTTAACCCCCTTTGCATCAATGAAAACTCGCTTGATTGTTTGTTGTTTAAAACAGCACACCAAAGAAATAGCATCATTGGAATGTTAAAAATTTTATTTAAATTTCGTTTCGCCTCTGTTTGTATGGATTTTTTGCAATTCTAATTATAATGCATTTACACATAGACTCCATTTTGTTGTAGTGTGTTTTTTCTTTCTCGTTAAACTCGATTTACTCTACTGTATTTAATTCAAACTTTAATTGTGTTTCGGTATTGCATATAGTTTTTATATAGCATTTTTTTGTTTGATTTTTGAAGAGTACTTTCTCTCTTGTTGCTGGAGTATTTTGTTTGCTACAATTTTTCAGTAACTGATATGTTTCGTTTACTCGTTTCATTCAAATATATTTCAACTATTTCTTGTGACTTTAGGTGGTTTTGTTTGTTTCTAAGCTGACTAGCAAATAAATACATACTTTTAAATTAAATTTGTAACCTAAATAACTTTAAATTATGTTATATTAAGCTTGTTTCTTTGATAAGAGATTGTTTTTAGTAGATTTCTTATTGTTGAATTGTTTCAGCGTTTTAAAAGTTCAATGGGTCAGTTTTGGCATTAAAACACTGAAACAAGTAACAATTTGTTTAAATGAATTGAAACTAAAAGATAAACTCAAAGTAAAGAGAAAGGAAAAATCGAATATCAAGTGTAAAATTGTCTTTGGTGTGTTTAGCCATAAATATATTTATATATAATATTCTTAACGTTATTCAATTTCAACTTTCGTTTTCGTCTTCATATTTGATATGTTTTTAATTGATATGTTGCATATATTTTGTGTTAATAGATTTTTGTGTAACTCTAACTTTTGCAGTTTGTTTCTTCTTTATCTCTGCTGATATGTATGCGATATAAGTTCTGTGGCTTATAATTAGGAAATGTCTGTTTTGTATATAGCAATTGTATATTAAATTTTTAAAAAATATTCACAGAGAAAAAACGTTTTTTTTTTTGGTTTTCTTTTTTTGTAGATATTTAAATTATTTAAAACTTACAGGCGAAGGTGTTTTGATGGAACGCAAAAAACAAATTATCACTTTGTTGGTTTTATTTTTTGTGTTTCCATTTCATTTGCATCGATTATGGAATTCGTAGTTTGTATTCTTTATTTACATGGGGCATATCCTCACATCCTCTTTTAATCATATATATATATATATATATAGTTCAATGGATCAGTTTCATTTCATTATCATTCTTTTAATATTACTCTTGACTTGTTTAAGTTCCGTCGAATAATATTTATTCGTAAATATACTTTGAATAGACGACTATATAGGTAATTAAAATGTTTTTCTTTGTTTTCTCTTTTCTTTTATTTCAATAAATAATTGTAGTTTACTTTTGCTGTAGTTGTTGTACGACCTATCAGCTAATTCAAGGTACTTATAACTCCATTAATTTTCGGTTTAATCTAAAGAATCTTCCTTTAACATTGGGTTTCATAATTTCTCCTCCGATTCCTATTCATTTTAGTTACTTGCCACTATATCTGGTCAACAATTCCGTGCTCCATTTGAAGAATGTTTGAATTCGAGAATTCTTAGACTAGGTGGTAAAGTGTTTTTGTATTTTGAGAGCCAGTTTCGGGTTTTGCTTAGAAGATATTCCAAATGGTTTGGGTCAGTTTTATGGTTCATTGGCAAATCGAAACTGGTCCTGAAAACGGAGAATCGCACATTGGTTACAGCTGCTTATCTTTTTTTTTCTTCTAGGAAATATATATATTATATGCTGAGAATTGAGTAAAGTTGTGTGTATTATTTTTAAATTAGGCTTAGGCTTTTTAATTACTTGGTTTGAGTACGTAGCGTGAGAACTCTCATCGATATTTATTTAGACACTCAAAACGTTCCGTGAATTATGCAACTCAAAACCAGTAATTTCACTGCTGCACAGTAGCTCGACATTGAGATTTAAGTTTCTATAACAACGTTTTGGTTTGCTTTACTTTATTTTGTTAATTTGATACGAAACATCAAAGATTTTTCTCTACTGGAAACAACAATAGCTGCAGGGCTTTCGCTACTTTTTACTTTTTACCGACTAGAACTAAAGAAGTATTCCATATTTAATAGTTTATAATTAATAGACGTTTATCGAAAGAAGATACTCGTAAGTGTTAGAAAATGGTTGGAAGGTTCTTTACTGATAGCCTCGGTTACGGTTTTGCATACGTTGTTCGTAGGGACTTTTGTTGTGAATACCATTAGTGACGGATCTAAGAAGCCTTGAAACACTTTACATATACATCGATAAAAATGTTTAGTATCTGTATACATACATATGCTTCGGAAAAAGTTCGATATATAAACATTGATAAAATTTCTTCTTTAATTATATTGGTTTTTTTTCTTTTTTGTTTTGGTTTGCCAAACGATCCTGCTTCCACATTTTATTTTTCTAGTTCTTAATGAAGTTTTTTCTGCAATGTTCTGAAGTTTGCGCATAGATTTTCTCAAAATAAACATAGTTCGCGATAGAAACGCAACGCATAAAGAAAGTTTAAGAAGGAGCGCAGAAAGTTGGGAGAAAGCATGAGATTTGCTTTTCGGTAGATAGAAGCCGATTTGTGATCGAAATTGTTTATTTATTTGCGTATGTTTATTTCCTCTTCGCGCCTTCACTTTTTTTGTAGCTTTTTCGTGGTCTTTTGCAATTTTTTTTAGTTTTTGGTTGCTTGGTTTTTGTTTTTATATAAAAGTGTTTTGGAAAATGAAAATAAATTAAACAAAATAACTCGTATAAGAAGGGTCTTGGAAAGCAAAATCATACTCAAAAATAGAGTTTGAGAAAATATCTTTTGGCTGAAATGGAGGGGCATTCATGGGTACGTTTTGTTGGGGAAGATGAGTGTAGGTACGTGTGTTCCGGTGTAATTCGCATTTAATAATTGTAATTATCGTAGGGCGCGCCCAAATACGAATAGAAATTAGGATTGATGGGCTGTGCGTGTGCGTAATAAAATCCAGAAGCCGGATCTGGCGCTACTCAGTCGAGGAAGCCGGTGTTGACCAGCTTCTCCAAGAAGAACTTCACATCGCCCAGCTCCGAGTCCTTGATACCCAGCGACTTCAGCATGCCCAGATCCCCGTTCTCCACCGCCATGAAAACCGAGCGCAAGTGTTCCAGGTCCGATCTGGAAAAAAAAGCCGGATGCAACGGAATTAGTCGGTATAATTTTCAGCTTACTTGTGATAAATGGCAAAACTTAAATAAAGTTTCCACGGCAAACGGGAAAAGTTGTGCGAAACTGGGAGCAGACATCTGCAGTCTCTAAATGGTTTTTAGCTCGCAATAGTTTTTTTTTTTTGGGCTTACAGTGGTTAAGAACTATGCATAAATGGAGTATTTAAAGTATAAATATTATAAACCTATCTTAATACATTTATATAAATTAAATTATATCATTTTATAAAAGTTGAAACTGAAATATTGTAACTAAATATTGCATATTTGGTAGCATAGTTTAAACAACTCATGTATAAACACTTAATAAAATTAAAAAAAATCTATATAAATTGGAAACTACTTAAATATCCTAGAACCCCATTTCATGGCATTTGGGCCACAGTGAACTGAAATAATGAGCAAATGCCCCACTCGCCCACAGGCACACATCACGTGGACACACACACACTGTGCCAAGCTTTAGCTTTGCTGCGGTGGGTCTCAAATTATACGCTTTGCTTAATTAATCCCTGCAGGTAACGTGCGGCTGTTGCTGCCAGCTATATTGTTGGCTTTGTTATTGTGCCGGTGGTCGGTGTCCTGGGGTGTCCTTTGACCCCAACCTCCCCAGCCAGGCTAGCTCTTTTCTATACCCACATATTTCGCTGCTTGTTGCGGCTGCTAGATAAACTTCATTATCGTCAGCATAATTAGTAAAGTGAGTGGGATACACTGAAACTAGATAAATATAGGTACCATCCTCACAAGCTAACTATAGATAATTAAAGGTAATTCATAGGTACAATCCTCAAAAGGTACACTATTTTACACCTATTTTGGTGTCTAAGTACTAGTAATTGTATACTTCAGATTGAGTACACTGCTAACTTTTTCTCCATTAATGCTAGTTTCATAGTATATCAACAAGTGGAAATTTCTTTCAGTGCACTCAAGAGTGCAAAATACACATTAATAACATTTGTGCGTGTCTTGTGGTTCGAGTACATCCATTCAGCTCCATCCCGACCCTCCCAGTTCCCAATTCTCGGATAGAGACTTGAGCTTGGTGGAGTGACATTATGACACTTGGGCGATTAATTGCCTTGATGAAATTGTGTAAATTTCCAGCGAGGCCAGACAAACGAAGCCCGCTTATATTTCATCCAGTCCCCATATTTCCCGGGCTTTTGTGTCTTGCTAATTTATCAACATGTGCGTGAAGAGGACTATTTTCGTGTCCTTTTGTCTGCGCCGCTGGTCGAGATCCTGTGTGTCTGCATGGCCCACAGTTTTATGATTATTATTATTGCCACTCCAGCTCACCTTGTGGTTACCACTTCTGTGGTTAGTTTTTGTTGTACTAATTTAATGAAAATTTTTCTTTCATGTTTTGTGTCTCACCCACACTTTTCCGCTGTGTTTGCATTCGGGCATTTCCCTCGCTTGCTTGTTGTTATTTTTGTTAATTAAATTTTTTATTTGTTTATCTTGGAAATTGTAGCATGAGGCTCGCAGCAGAATGCCGACAGAATACAGAGTAATGTAATTTAAGCAGCTGGGAAACACACGTTTGGGCCTAACAAAGCGTAATCGACAGGATTTATCAAGGATTTCCCTAACTAATTTAATTCCTTAGCTAAATTTAAAGCGAAAAGGATTTTGCATTTAAATTAAAAACTTTCTTCGTTCCTTATTTTTTAAAAAACATTCATATTTAAAATTCTTTTTATATTCTAAGAACGTTCAATCGAAAGATGTTCATTCCCATTTTTCCTCTTATAAAATCACTATAAACACTGATGTCCCAAAAATTCCTTTCTGCTCTTCCCCACTTCATATTTTAATTCATTAGGCCAAGACAAATATGTTGTTTGTTTAGGCCAAGTCAAGCAAATATTATGAAAAACAGTGAAGCCATAAAGAAGCTCTTTATAAAATAAAACCGTAAAAGCAGGAATATAAATGACATGCATATTTTAAAATTTCATGACACTTATTGTGCACGTTGTGTGTTCTTGGCTTGAAGCTGAACAATTTTATTATTCCAGCAGCCACAAAAATAGATAAACAGAGAAAAAGGGACTCGAATGCCAGCAGACAACCAGATGCAAAGGATAATTCATGGCACAAGGACAAGGGCAAAGGCTGGCCTCTGGACTTCCACTGTGTAACATAGTTTCTGTCGAATAAAAGGATTCACCCACAAAGCAAAAATAGCCCTTGGCAGTGCCAAAGTTCCTTAAACAGCTTTCACTATTTATGCAACTCGGATGAGCTTAGGACCTGGCCAAAATTATGTTTCGTGCTCGAAAAGCAGCTGACAAAAAAGGGGAAATAATTTCGCTTTGAGGTTTTGTGGCGGCAAAGCAACCAACTCGAGCACAGACATTTTCTACCAAAGGCATGAGATTGAAAAAAAAAACTATTTTAGAAGTATATTTTTACTCCGAAAATGTTGAAACAGGGATGATTGTAATGTTTTAACCTTCAAGGGAAAAACCTTTAAATTTAAGGCGCTCAAACCACATATTCATCAGTCTACTTAATACAATACTTGTTTCCTTAATAAATTAATTAATAAATAAATACAATTAAAATAATAAATTCTATAATATTTCCTATAACTATATTTTTTACTTTTAAGCAGTTTAAGCATTTAGTTAACTTTCATTCCTCCGACAAAATTAAGCTAAAGAGCTCTTAGTTCTTGAATACAATGTTTTTATTAGTTAATCTAATGCACTCCTGCTTTCTCTCAGTGCACACACTCCGGATAGCTGCAGTTGAGCTGCAGTGAAAGTGAATAGTTAGGAGCTCCGGTACTCACCTCATTAGATGAAGGGCAGCGCCAAAGTCCTCAATCGTTTGCGACTCACTCAGGGCGATGGCGACCTTCTCGACTCCGCCGAGAGGTGAAAGGGCATCACGTGCCTTGCTGCCGAAAAGTTTTTCCAGGTAATTGGGTCCGTGGGAGGCGATCAGGCTCTGGAGGAAGGATGCGGTCTCCTCGACCGGCGGACGCTTGGCTGCAATTAAGAGGGCAAACAAACGTCATTTTTATCGGTTGCAATTAAATAAAGTTTTCGCGAGGGGGGGAGGGGGGTGCTGGTATTACCCGCATAATGTAATTAATAAACTACGGAATGCTCTGATTACTATCAGCTTAATGCATTTGCATTCATAATGTATTCTCATTTAAATTGATTTTGTTCATTAAGCCGACAAACAGTTGGGCCTCAATACACACCAATGCTGATTAATAAATGAGGCCAACATTTCTACTTACAAGTCATTAAAATTGAATTTGCCCCGTCACATTGTTAAGGTATTAATTAATTTTTTCACCGCCTGACAATTTCCTAGGCATTAATATTAATAGCGAACTTGCTGCCCTTTTCCGCTCAACTTTAAAGGCACGCGTGCATATGAAATGAGTCCTTTCCCAGGAATTAAATATTCCAGGGACTCACTGCAAAGGGTGGAGTGTCCTGCGAGATTTGCCATGTTCGGACAATGCTTTTTAAATATTTAGGAAACAATAAAAACTCACATTTACGAGCAACTCTATAAAAACGTTATCAACTTTTTTTTCTGATTCAGATTTTGTTGCTCTACTTTATTTCGTGTAGTTTAAATGGAAAAAGGAAATGTTTACATGTAAATGAAGGGAAAGACTTGCTTAAAATATTAATTTAAAGGGAATATTGATTTTAAAGTTGTGCGCGATTTTATATTTTGAGATTTTTTGCTGAAAACTTTCGTGTTGTAGTCAAAAACACATTACAAAAAGGGCTTAAATTGGATTGCATTTCCATGGAACACTTTAAATTGAATTCAAATAATTCTTTGTTTAGTTTTGGAAGAATTGAAGCTTTTATTTTGCATTTGCCGACTAAAGCCACTTGCGGGAATTCTTTCACTTCGAGGCACTTGCTCAGCACAAAGGAGCATATATTTTTCAGTTCGTTTTCATGCTCCTGTTGAATAAGTTTCACATTGCTGTTTGTGTTTACTTGTATTTTCTTTGGCTCCGGCAAACATTTATGGGTCAGTCAGTCAGTCAGTCCGTCCGTCAGTCCGTCAGGTAGTCATTCACCCAGTCTCTCAATTCAGTCATGCACAAAGGGCAGACTTTACGGCGCTTGGCGTCGCTTTTTTTAGCCCACTGACTGCACTTGTTAACCCACTGGTGCCTGTTCCCTGCCGGCTCCCTTAACCCGCTCACTCACATATGCTGGCATTTTTAATGGCTGCAAGGACACGTATGTATCTACATGGGTCTCCTTCTCGATCTGTGTGTGTGTGTGTGCTAGTGTGTGTGTTGGTACAGTTACTGACTGTATTTGTTATGCAAATGGCGACGTTTGCAACCCATTTTGCCCCTCCCATTCCTGCACTTTTCATACCCCTTAGTTATGGGGTGACTGCGGCCTTTTTGTTTTACTGTCATCAAGATTAATGTGCACAATTAGCCTCACATGCGGTATCTGAGTAAAAAAAAGCCTTCGCCAGTGTTTTTCCTTTCTCTGCCCCTGTAACTCTTTTTTTAAACTAATCTTAATTACTTAATTCCTAGTTTTTTACTGCGATTTTTAAAATATATTTGTATGTTTATCATAAGTCGAGTAATTTATTAGTTTTTAACGTTTAAAATGTATTTATCTTAGGTTTAAAATGTATTATGAACCTCTTGTTTATATTTTACGTTTATTTATGTTATAGCTTTCCCATTTCTTTTTATTTCATTAATAATATATTATAGTATTATTATTTATTATACAAAACTTAAATGATTTCTGAGAACATTTTTAGGTTTAAAATTAGAGCTTGACTGTATTCCTCTTTAATTCATCGGAAATAATAGTTTTACAAATATTTAGTAGTTTGATTGAACCCATTGGTTGAACTATTGGTTCAAAAAGTTGGCATATTAATTTTGCTGGGCTCATTAATTTTCCTGCACTTATTGGGTATTTTAAAATCGAAACCCGTGGAAAATTCTTATTTTTCTTTCGTCTGCACAAGCTTCGGTGGCTCCATGTATTGTGTTCTTTGCTCCTGGGGGCCAAGCTCAATTGCCGGGTGGGGATGGGTGGCTGTGGGAGTTGCGAGCTGTGAGCTGGGAATGGGGATTGTCGCCTGTTGTTTGCCTTTAACTTGTTACATATTCCGGACGATGTATATCAGCAGTTTAGATTAAGTCTACGTGGCCATTCTGGCCCAGAGGTTACCCCCTCCCACCCATGGGCCAACATTTTTAAACTTTCTCCGCAGCCTTTGGCTGATAAAAAATAAGCAAAAATATGTTAATTTCCCAAGGGTATTCAAATGCAGTTCAAAAGTTTTTTAAATCATTTTTATTGCAATTTAACTCTTTTCTCTCCTTTTTTTCGTCCAGCAAATGATGATTCTGAATGAGAGCATGAGTGGCTTAAATAATATATTTTTCTTAATTTGCATATATGAAAAGCATATTATGAAAAGGGTGAATGAAAATTGCTAGTGAATTTACAACCATGAGGTTAAGTATATATTTTAATAAAATATATGAAACATATAAGTGGTACTTGGCTTTAATATTGCATACTTTTTAACTGTGAATGAAATCATTTTAGGATACTATTTCCTATGCTAACTTGAGTTCTTTCTCTTGATTTATACTTCTTAAAAATCCCATATTATGATGGTGATAAATTTCAAGATGTTCTAGTTTAGTTAGTTAATCGTCCATATAAGAATATGCCTTATTTCAAAAACCGTACTCATTAAACGAACTATGGTCCAGCGATAAACTTGCCCCCGAGGGAACCTTTTGTCTTTCAACTGTTACCTAGCTGCCAAACAAAAGGGAGTTTCCCCGGAAAAGCGGAGGCAGTGGGGATAATAACGGGAAACTAGGCGAATAATTTATCAAAGAGCGCCGAGGTTGAAGCAATAACTTAAGCCAGCGCCAAAGCAGCCGACACTTCCTAAATGATTTCATTGTCGAAAATAGTTTTTTCTCCCTCGAGCCGAACAGTGGCGGAAAAACGGCGAAAATTTATGCCATTGTGCCAGGAACTGGCAGGATAAGATAAAGAGAAGGAAAATGGGCGTGGAAAGTGGGCGGTGGGCGTAGGTGGGAGGGGAAGGTGGAATGCTGGCTTGTATCTCAACTTTCAGCCAACTGAATTGCCAGCAATTAGCAGCAACAATTTGCTGTTTGGCCTCAAGTCTCGAATTTCCCATTTTCGGCGGGCACAGCGGGTGGTTGGGAAATCTCTCCTCCGCCGTAAAGTAAAGTTTTCCGCCCAATTTGTGGCGGCCTTTGTTTGCCTGGGTCTGCGTAACGAATTTTATAATTTATCACGCGAATTTTTTCATTTTTCCAGCCATGACATAATTAGGGAAACTATAAAAACTTTCGCTGCCATTAATGGTCCCTGTTTTTGTTCTTCTTAATTCACTTTTCATGTATACACATAGCATCCTGTATCGATTATGAAAATTAAATAAATGTTTTGCTTTAATTGCTTTTCAATTTGCGGCAATTACGTCGGTGATTGCAATGGCAAGAGTAATTGATATGGCAAGATATAGAATGTGAATCACATTCAATTAACAATGTCGTGATTGTATAAATATTATTTTAGGTTTGCGAACAACAGCACCCATTGGCAAGCAATGAATAAGGTTCAAAAGAAAAACTATGCTGAATATTACTTAATTATTCATTTTAAAGGACACTTTACAACTTTCCCTTTTTGCGGCAGAACCTTCGTTTGCATTTTGACAAGCAGCTCATTTCCCTTGCACTTGAAAGTTGGCCCAAAAAACCTCAGTTGACGGACAACGAACAAGCGGAGAAAGTTTTTAAGATTTTGTACGGAAACTTTGATGCAGCTTGGACTAATTTGATTAGGTGCCAGCAAGAAGCAAGCTCCACAAAATATGTTAGAATGCAACACGACCAAGGAAAAGTTCTAGTCTCGCTTCTGGCTGAAAAAAACTCATTTCTGGCCATGACTTTGCACAGCAGAATGTTTCAAGTTTGGTTGCTCATTTCCTGAAATGTTCCTTCTTAAGTTAATTTAGGCAGAGTTCCTTTTTGAAAATTCTCATTTCGCAGGCAAAATCCCCAAATTCATACTGACAAAGCGAATTATTAATGGCAAACTGGCAAACATTCAATTAGAATCCAAGTTGAAGTGGCAATATCCCGCAACCTGCAACATGACTTACCCGCCGTACACAGACGCATATCCTCATCGTATCCGTCAGAGCAATCGGGTGCACCATCGCATAAATATTGGATGGAAATGCAATTACCATCCCCGGGACACTTGAAGGGCTCATATGGATGACAGGCTTCTGAAAACGGAAAATGAGAAAGAAATTTCAGTGTCAATCGGACTTGTAAGTCTTTTTCAAAATGAAAAGAAAAAAGAAAAATATTTGTATGTTCAATATAAGCAAGCGCGCAAACACTATATTCATGTGTTTAATCTGTATTAGGGGACTTGTTTACCAACAATTTAATACATTTATTTGTTTTAATTCCCTGTTTATTTTCTGCTTCTAATATAACTGGATTAGTTCAGTTCAACGGACCGTATTGAATTATTGTTTAAATTATTAGCAGAATTGGTATGCAACGCACAGAGTGTTTTAAATATTAGAAAACTAGAGAGAACAGTTGAGTTCGCCGACTATTAGATACCAATTACTCAGCAGCTAAATTTAAAAAAGAAAACATTAAATATTTGTACGTACAATTTTTAACTGCTCGAATTAGCTTTCGAATACAATTTTGAAATCGGTACGAGTTACAACGCTTACTTCTCCTTGTTACATACCTTTTAACGAATCTAGTATACCCTTTTACTCTACGATTAACGGGTATAAAAATCAACAATATACTTTTCTAATTTTATTTAAAATATATTTTTATATATTTTTAATTTGAATAATTGAACTTAAACAATGCATTCATATGATATATTACGGACAGATTTATTTGCTGAACTTGTTTGCTTTATCTGCTATAATTGCATGTATCTGTTTTGAATACACAAATATTAAAAGATAAATAAGATAAATATTTGTAGTTTAGATTATACTGATTTTAATTACGCAACTCTCTGGTTTTTTAATTTGTTGAATACGCAATAAAATTATACTTCCATTCCGGTAAATACGAAACTAATTAAGTTCTATTTTTGGGGCCAAACAAAAAAGTATTCAATTCAATTAAGAAACAAACAATAGCCTAAGTTCAAATAAGAACGGTAAAAATAATAAAAATATCACGAAAATGTTTTCTCACAATTAAGCAAATTAATTTGCTTTCATGTTGTTTATTGTTTACATTTTCCCTCGCCATATTTTGCTGTTCATAAAAAGGCGTTAAGGAAGCTTTCAGTTTTATGAGGGGGTGTAAAAGAATGAAAAGGATAAGGACATGATGATGTTTCCCCATCAGAGTGAAACATCAACCCCACAAAAAAAGAACAGAACAAAACGAGGAGAAAGTTAATTGAATTTATTGTTTCTGCTTGTGCCGAAATTCAACATTTTTCATATAATATGTAAAGCCGAATTTGTAGGCTTATTTATTTTTTTGTGTTAGCTTTTCTTTTTTGGCCCAGGCAAATTGGTTTTATTAGGCTCTGCACGTGGGAGAGCGCACAATTTTTGGAAAACAATTTTCATTCGCCGACGCACATTTCCACGGTTCCCAAATGTGGCTAAATCCCTAACGCAAACAAAAATGTTGGCTCTTTGGCTTTTGTTTTATGACTGCCAAAAAAAGTTGAGCATTCAAAGATCAAATCTTTTTTGGCCGAGCAGAAAAGTCTAATTTAATTTTCTACCAAAGAAAATGTCCATGCCCGCGAACTTTTTCCCTGACACTTGAAATATTTTTCGGTTAAAGTTTAGACGAAGTTTTCGCTGCTTCTTTTTTCACCTACTTTCTATTCTAGCTGTCTTTCCGAGTTGGTAAAAATCACCATGTAAAATAAGACAAAAAATAGTTAGTTAAGAACGTTTATTAAAGCCTTGTTCTTGTCACCTTGGCCAGCGGCAAAGGTGAAACAACTTGGCTGACATTGCACATACGCACCGTGGCACGCGCGAGACAAGTTAATTTTGTGTGATTCATTATGTTTCGGTTAATGTCAAAACAATTGGAATTTATGTGCTTGGCACCACTAATTGACAGGCCGAGGGATCCAATAAGTCTCCTCTTACCCCCTGGAGAAAGCCCCAGAAAATCAGCTCACTGGATATAATTCTGTGGGAGAAGTGTTTCGGTTTATTGTGCGTACTGTGCTCAGATTGAAAAGGTCAAATGAGCCAAAGGGTTGGTTGCCCTGGCCTTTAGCCGGTTGCCCGTCATGGGTTTTCGCCCTTTTCCCCTTTGAAAGATGTCGATGCTGGCCTTAACACTCGCACTTAAAGTTGGCTTTTATGTGGCATAAAAAGGACAACTTTTGTACTTTGTTGTGGCATTGAAAGCGTTTGTTTTCTCCTTTATTTTGTTGTCGATTTTAGTTTAGTCCCGTTTCCATTCTCGTTTTATGCAGCAATTGATTACCATTTGAATACTTTATTATTTTTAATGCCTTTTCGGTTTACGATTAAACGTGATACGTTGCAAGCGAAAGGATTGGCTATCTGAACTTCTTGTGGAAATGTCTCTTGAATAATTTATTCAACTGGAACAGAAAGGAATCGACTCTTTCAAAGAAATCTGAGATAATCTGGAATAACCAGTGCTGTTTTTTTTTAATAAACACAGTTTTCCTGAGAAATAAATTCTAGTACTTATGATTTCATTAATACCATTTTCTACTAAAACCCCATTTAAAATTGGCCTATTTCATATATCATTTGTTAAACCTACAAAATCTTAAGAGCTTGTTTAACAAAGTAATCATGTGTTGCACACATTTAAAATCATAGCCCAGCCTTTTATGCAAACTCAGTCAAATGTGATTTCCCAATATCAAGGAGGCGAGCTCTGGGTGGGTCGGTTGCACACATAATGAATGTTGCACACATAATGAATGTTGCATAAAAGCCAAAAGTATAAAGTCAACACACAGCTTCCTGCTCCTCATGGCTTCTCTCTGGCAAAAAAAAAAATAAAAATAATAAGCATATACATGGCCAAACAGAGTTAAATGACGCGTAAAGCTTCTGGCCGCACACAATGTTGTTTCCGCCTCACAATGTCCAAAAGCCAAAATCCAGAAGCTCGTTCAACATTTTGCTAAGCGCCGCACGTGACACCATAGAATATTGTTACACTCGCCTTTCGTTGCTGTCTCCTTATGGTATAATCTTAACTATCTGGCACTATGGCCGTATAAAAACGAGTAATAACACTGTGCAACAAAATTGGCAGTTGCCGCTGCAGAGCTTGTATTTTATGTGCAACTTTAGCGGAAGAACGATGGAAAGTTCTTTTGTAAAACCACTTAAAGTTTGTAAATCATCGGAGATTGAAAGTAGTAAGTTAAATTTTATTAATTAATAAAACATTTGTTAAAGCCCTCGTCAAAGATTTAAACGTACGCTTAAAGAGTTTGGAAAACCAAAAGAAAGTTTCTTATTAATATACAAGCCAGTTACATTATCTTCAATGGGAATTTCTTACAAGTTTATCGGAAAAAGGCACAATGTGTAATATAGTGTAATTCCATACCACAGACAGCGTGCCAGTTAACAGAATTTTAGTTTTCCTGTGTCAATTTGCGAAACACCAAAAGCAGCAGCAGCAGGCGTTGTCACGCATGGCGTATGCGCAATGTTACACAGTTATTGCTCTTGGCTCGGGCACATGTTGTATCAGCTGCTGGGTTGTGGCTACCATAGCATCTATGGCACATCCGCCTGCCAATTGCAGTTTACCTGACCCTCGCAATTGCCTGGGCGTGTTCCAGTTATGGGGTGGATTCTCCTCATGGTCGATGGGCAATATCCGTCCATATCTGCGTAGTTTGGAGTTGGGGCAAGTTGGGGTTCAGCCTAAGTTTCGGCATGACTTCGATCCACTGACAGCTGCCAGTTTGTAAGCAGCCAGGACACACAGTCGGTACAGTTATGACCAAGAGTTAACTTTAAGGGGATGATGGAAGTTCTGACGACTTGTGTGGCTGCCTTTAATTGGCAGTAGCCTTTCATGGGAATAATCAAGTGCGGTAACTACGAAATTTATTTAATTGTGGGTCTCCATTGTAATGTGAAGACCTAACTAGCACATTATTAAAGAGCCTACATTTTCTTGATAAAGTTAAGGTAAGAGTTCTCTAACAGGCAAGTATTTCTCTTTAATATGGTATTTATCTTTAAAACTTGGAGTTCTTTGATATGTCATTTATTTATTCGCTTGGTCTAGTGGCACTTAAACGAATTAAATAAATATATATAATAAATATTGAGCATATTTACATTACGTAAAACAGGCAAAGTGTAATATGTACCAGAACTGAAGTATTATATTCATGAAGCACTTCATAAACGTTTTATCTTTTGACTAAAACGCAATTATGCTGCCGGCCCCATGGGGATTCATTTCTGTCCATGAAGACTTGCGGTTAGCCAACTTCCCTTGACCAACCCAGGTTTTCTTTAGACACAATCATATGCCGGCCATAATTAAGCTTTGCATATGCGAACCGCAGAGTGACTAGCTAAAGTTGGCAACTATGGCAAACTGACACCGCACAACACGACGGCATGTGGGGAAATAAACAAAAGGGAACGGCACAGAGTGACTTATACGCAATATCAACTAAATAATTGCACACACCCTGGGCCAACGGCGTATGTAGCGCACTAATGAAAATTACTTTCCTTGCCTGTAAGTTGGTTGTTTGGTTTGTCGCTATGTTGGCTGAAAACCAGTTTGATTGCAGTGGCAAAAACAATAGTTGCTTAACAGCAACAGCAGTAGCAGCACCAAGAAGAACTAATTGTTTTCCTTATAAATTAGCACATTTGTATGCAATGCCACGCACACACAAAACGGAACAGAACTCTGACGTAATTTATTAGTAGCACCATGGGTACACATTCGTATATGTATATAACCCACCGATTCCGGCCCTCGAGGACATGCATCTCGACGTCGCTTCGATTGTCTTGCCGCCGTTACGGTTACGGCCACGTTTACGCTCCGGGCCAACTGAGTGTGAGATATGGCTTCGGTCTGGCATTATTGCCTGCGAATGTGCTCCACCACGAATGGCAACGGAATATACGTATTGAATAAGGAATTTGCAGTTCGGTTGGAAGGCAGGGGGTGTTGGTAGAACAAAGAAATCGCTCACCATGTGAGGTGACAAATAACCAATAAAATAGTTCGTATATACAGCAAAATATGATATCTTATATTGAGTGACCAGAAGAATTGAAGCAGAGAATTTATACAATGCTAAATTATGTTGTGCATACATCTAATTGGGCAGTATTTCTAAAAACAACAAAGCTTTCTTGTTACTATTGTAATTTTACAAATGATTATCTTCAAAACTTTAAAACAATGTAAAATTCATACTGTCGCACATTAAGCTTAGAGCCTATTTGCATGGAAAATTTCCAGCAATTTAAAAATTCATTAGCAACATTTTGAAACATTAATCAACCATATCCATTAGTCCGCTTAAGCTAATTGCACTCAGGCAAACTGCATAAACACAAGTGCATGTGCATAGCCCAAATGCAACTGGGAAAATATCGGAAGTAAGCTGAAGGTGATGGAGTAATGGGTAAGCTAATTAATTTGCAGGATAAGGAGGATGTCAAGTCACAATGCCAGTCCATTAACTTTATTAAATCGCACCCAGATGACATTGTTCGCACGCTTCAAAACCCGGCTGTCTGCTGAAAACCAGGACTTAGTATATGCATTTTTGATTCTCTTGTCATTTTCCAATTTGAATATTAAATGAGATTCGGAAATGTCAAGTTCTGAAGTAAATGGTTTAAACCGAGGTCAATATTAGCGGCAAGGTTGATCTAACGCGGCATTCTGGCCGTGTTATAAATAAAATATAAATGCCAAAGACCAATTAATAATTAACTAGTGATACAATGCCGTCATTCCAGGGGAGCTTCACCTATATCAGTTCAAACTGTAGCTACTTTTAACTGTGAAATGGTTGTTGCAAAAGGTCTAGCCAAAATCAGAATCGTTTAGAACAACACTCTAAAATAAACTTGATGGGAAACAAGTTTATGACCCTCCAAAGTCTGCCGTAAACTTTTCACTATTATTGCCCAATAAAAACGAAAATATGTCGAATGGAAGCGTGCAAAAACAAATGCGCTTTCCATAACGGAAATGCCTTTGTTAAAGTGTGGAAAGCGCTTACAGGTAAAAATCCGTGTGCGCAGCAAAATTTGCAATCATAAAAGCACGGATTTTCCTCCTTTTTCCTCCCCCATTTTTCTAATAGCTGTGGGTGCGGAAAACTAATGCAATTCGTTCCGTTTGGAGGGCTTAGGCGTGTCCGGGCGGAATTTGATTTCTTTTACGCAAATTTGTTGACGGGAAATGAACCGGAAATGGGAGCACATCGTTAAGGTGCAAAGGACCCTTCCCTGCATGCGCCATTTTAATGGCCCAACCCGTCACAAATAGCTTGTTAGAAGGAACGCAATCTCAGGTCCTGAATTTGATTTTTGCGTAATTTGAACTTGCGTAGCCAAGTGGAACATGATTAAGTGCGATTTCGGTGGATTAGAAATTGAGCAATCGGTTTCACGGCAATTACTTAACTAAAAAAGGATTTGTTTTAGATTGGAACTTACGTGTCAGCAAGTGACATCATTTTAATTTTCCCACAAACATTGCTATTTAAAAAACCACAAATATTGCTAAAGTGGTTTTCTTTGAGATCAGTATGTTTAAATGCATTTATCTCATATGCTTTCACGCTTTCATAAACTAAATAAATGCCAGAGGAAAAAGACAAATAAACTTTTCACATCAATTACGAATAAACTGAATATACATACACATTCTATCAAAATAAATTCAACTAAAAACTGTATGGAAAAAGGCTAAGCCAAAAACTCAACAGCATAACCAACTGTCAAAAGCAGTTTTGTGTGTCGAAAAAATTCGGCTAAAACCCGAGCTTTTTATAATACTTCTTTTTAGATCCAGCTGAACATGGCAACAGACAGGACAACGTCATTAAACTAAAATAAGCTTACACGAGAGACCGCCTGTCTGTCTGTCTGTTCCCTTTGTGGCCCAGTGCCGAAAAACCGAACCACCCTTCGACCAAAAATATATTCACAAAATGGCTAGAATGGCTGAAATGAGTGAAATGGCTAAAATGTCTGAAATATCCGAAATGGATGGGACAGTCTGTGGCTGCACTTCACGCAAACAAACAGAATGCCAGGCCAACAATTGTCATTTGGCTGGCGTTTGGAGAACCGCCAAGCCACCAACCCCAAATGAGTTCATCACACAGAAAGTTGTACAAATGTATTTGCTATCCGACAGATATATCTATATTCGTATGTATATTTGCACCCAGTCAAAGTTCGCATTACAACGACCCAACGAGCCAGAATGAAAATAATTTCGTGCAAGCAAATGGCAAGCGAATGGAATCCAACAAAGCGTATGACAAACTCTGAATTTAAAAGCGAGCAAAAATGGCAAAACGCTAACGAAATAAAAGCCCCTCTGACACTATTACGACAATGGAACGAAAGCATTTCACATGATCCTAATCGCTATTTGGATGTTTATTTGCCCGTTTATTTTTACCCCAGCACAATGAAAAACTAGCACGGCATGTTCACTGCAATTGGGGCGTATGGGTTTCTGGGTAGAACTAGCTTATATGAAATAGGGTTAACTATCTGTAAACTATAAAAATATGGCAAAAATCAACGATCAATATATTAAGAACTTTATGCCATTTGAGCAAAGGTACTGTTCCACTTAACTAGAATTTAAAAACACCAAAGAGAAGGTTTTCAATGGTTTTTAAAAATACAGGACATCCTTCACAAATTCCACATAGAAATAGATGTGCCCCCAGCAGCTCCATTCCAGATCATTTAGCACCCCCTACCAAATGATTTTCCAGTGCCATCAAAATCCTGGCGAGCAATTTTACGTGCTGGTGTCGTGCCGCAGGCAATTATCAAATGCCACAGTGAGGCACAGTAGTCAGCTGCAGCAATAAATACGGGTGTCGGTGTAACTCTATCTTAATCTGTGGATTGTAACGATATCCTACAGTTGTCAGTGGACATTGGAGCCTTGACCCAGATGTGCGAATGGCCATTCCCCATGGCCAATGTCAACGGCAATGGCTGCGAAATCGTCGACGGGAAGTCATTAAATTGATGGAATTTCCGGTTCCGTCTTTGACTTCCATTCGCTGCGCTCACTTTTGGGCTATGGTGTGGATATAACACCGGGAATTATTAATGTTTATGCACTCACGTGTTAATGACTCTGACGATTCTCAGCTTTTCGCTTGCTTTTTCGCTGAAAAGGTAATTGAATTACCCAGTTCGCACTTTGGACATAAAAGAAGAATTATTGAGGATTGACTCATGCCATCTGCGAGCTGTAAAATTGATGGTCCACTTAAATGGCATTTGATTTTATGGCCAGGATATTTGTGGATTGACTGAGTTGAAGTTCGCTTTCTGCGACACTTAATCCTTGACCCATTGAGCGGACTCATAAATAAATATATAGCGAAGACAAAAGCTCATTGCTTTACAAATTTTTTGCATACAATTCTTGGCTTCTAAATGCAAATGTCATGCCCCAAATATAGAACCAAGGTCCTGCAGCCATACCTTGTCTTGGCTGACACATTTTCGCCTTGCCTCTTGTTAATTGGAACCGAGGACCTTGCACTTCATGCCCCCATTCCATTCCGCCCGCACGTTGCACTGGAAAAATGCTAAAATAATTACCACTTGAGTTGGTCGTGGAATATGACAATTACGCGAACGCAGGACATGGTGTCCCCGTTGGCAGTCGGTCGTGCGTTTAAGCCAAGTTCTTAGACTCCTGCGTTTGTGTCTTTCCGCCCTTATTCTCACATTTAATCCGCATTTTTATCCTCACAGAGCGAGTGATGCAATTAAATGGTTTCAGTAAATTTAAGCGCTTAACTTTTCACCGCAACTTGAAGGGTTTTGTTTTAACAAACAAGCTTGGTTGGGGCCATAAGATTTTAGCAAAGGAAATGTTAGTTCAAGAGCCACCGCGAAAGTTAAATAAACCCAAAGGATGGGTTACAAATGCACATTCTTGGCTGTAAGATGCACAAGACCTTAGAAGTGAAGTCAACTCTTCAAAAGTTTTCTCACGTAAAGATTTATACTATAACCTTTACCCTCAAGGTTAAGGATTCAGTAAATTTTTAAATCATTTACATGGCTTAAAATATGGAGGTAAACTAGCTTACTTTTCCAAATAAAATTAATTCATATGTTTTTTCCTATTGAAGTCTCTTAAACTAGAAACTGTATGTGAACAGCCTAAATTTCTTAACTTCTTATGTAATTATTCCTTTTTTGCTTACAAATCCGGGTGCTACTTCCAGCTTTTCCCACTCAATCAATTTGATCAGCTGCGTACAGAGCTTCCCCCAAACTTTCGCATCGAAATGTCAAGACATTAGCGTATAGGCCACAAAATTAATGGGCCTAATCATGGCGAATGTTTGGCCAAGTTCGAGTTTACCAACGCTTCTTCTAAATTAGTCGTAATAGGCGGCACGTTACGGAAGTACAATGTAGTCGTTTGCTCTTTTATATGTTGTCTGTTTTGTATGCAAGTTGCTTTAATTGACAGATGATACGAACATTCGTTTTGATTAGCATTCTATTGGGCGAGTATTTCCGCGGAGCAGGGGTGTAAAAAAAAGATATTAATGCTTTTGGATTTTTTTTTTTGATACTTTTTGCGCCATTTTCCTGGGTGCTTTTCATGCCATATTGCCTTTTCCACAAAAGAGCCGTAGGCAACAAAAGTTACAGAAACAAATTTTTGTTATTCTTTAGCGCTTTTTGTCTTTTTTAAACTTTTTGTGCTGCCTTCACCTGCTGGAAATCACACGCCTCAATGGGCAAATTACCAACAGCGTGGGCCGAAGGATAAGGTATGAGGTCCTCCGCCCGCCTCCATTAGAGAAAAATGAAATTGCTTGACTCTTTGACATTTAATGCAAGTCGCAGCTAGCTAAGCTCTCCAATTTTCCAAGGACAGGTACAGCGTGCGACAGTTGCCGATGAGACGGATAGAATGGTTTATGGTATGGTTTAAGGTATATGGGTATCTGGGTTTCCAGGTGTTCCATCGCATCCCTCACTCAGCCATCAATCGCTCAATAAACCGTTGACTTAATTTTAAATACACGTTCACCACAACCCATTTAATCGATACGCCCGGGAAAACCGATCTATCCCATGTCTGCGATAAGGCGCTACAAATTCTCCATCTCCATCGTTTTCCACAGCTTAACGCTTCAGTGCGGCGACAGCCATAATCCCGAGCACATATGGTTTTACTCCTGCCAACCGGATGTAAATATGTAAATTCAATCCGGAGTGTTGCGCCACCAGGATGGCAGGAGAAGCCCACCCACAGGTGGTCCTCGCACATGGCGAACAATAGGAAAAACATGCGAGGCATTAGGCGAAAGCACGATACGAGCAGGGAACAGTTTATAAATTATTTAGATTAAAACGCTTCTGCCCCACATGTTTGGCAGTGACTTTGAAGTTGGTCCAAAGAGTAAGGCACTCGTGCTGAAATTAGCCACCACCAGCTCTTCTTTTTCCGGATTTTGGGACCACCAGCTGAGCCATCCACGTAATCGACAAGCTAAAATGGCGAAGAAGCAGCAACAGCAACAGTGAATTTAAGCCAAATTCAACATGTGTGTAACACACGAGGGCGTTAGCAAGAGTTTTTATGGCCATCAGAGCAGTAGTAATCAACAGTGGAAGGTAATCAGGAAGTAAGTGAATACTACAAAATTTTGTTTGATAAACTCTGTTGGTATATATCTAATTATATAAATATAAAACAAAATCAACAATAAAATAGAAATAGGATTAACTCGACTAGAAGGCTACAGTGCACAGATTTTCCGTTTATAATCAAATTTTAATTTTCTTGTGAACGTGATCCTTTTGTAAATATATACAAAACCAACCTCGCTGACAAAATTGCGTTCCAGGAATTACCTATAAGCCCTTAATGGCCGCCTCAAATATTTATATAGAGAACATTTTTAAAATGTCTAAATATAAATTGATTAAGGTTCAGCTGGGACACACGGAATTGAATTTTCCGAGATATGAAGACAAAAAGCTCTCAGGAATAAATGTCATAAAATATGAATATGTCGATTAAATGAAGTGTGGAAAATGAGCTAATATTACTGACATGTTTGTTTAGAATGTTAATTGAAGTACATGTATGTATATACTCCAATTATTTTTCAACTGCAATTCCTATTTCAATAAATTAGCTTTAAAGCCTTTTTCCCAATTGAGGCAGTGCCAGCTCCATCTATTTGTAACCTGCCATCATATTTGATTAGTTTCATCGAATTCATCGTTCTCAGCTGTTCAAATTGCGTTGCTCGTCCTTCGATTGATTCAGATGATAAATTAGCTTGTGCTGGGGATACACTCAAATGTGGATGATGAATTCATTTAGCTCGTGGGCAAATCAATCAATCAAAGGGCCAAAATGTAGCAGGCCTGTACTGTTGACATTGCCTACGATTTTGGCTTTCGAGGAGAATATATCGATTGCTCTTTCGAGCAGCGGTTTTTTGCTAATTTTTCCTACACCAATCAGATATTACTAGATGATTCTCCTAAATTGACTAAGAGTTTGGGGCTAGGATCATTAACTAGGCAATTATCAAATGCTGGTAGGCTTCTTTTTTAATTGGATACTAATTTCATGGGACATATCTGATATTAGACCAGCATATTTCTGCTAACGAGTTCTTGTGCCATTTGACTGGCACTCTGATTGAATTACATTGAGTCATGTTTTGTCTGTGGGTGTTTTTCTGTGGTCCTTTTTGCATGGTTTTGATTGGCCAACTTAATGGCTTTGTAATGATACCACATTGATTGGCCTTAGGGGACAGGGCTAAAATAATTTGTTGTCCGATCAATGACTGGAGATAGGGCAAAGGTCCGAACCCTCCCCCACCGGCATTCGGGCAATTTGTCAAAGAGGCTTATTGAGGTTACGAAACAGTGTATTGATTTGACATTACATTGAGCAAGGGGCTTAATTTGAAGTTGGTGATTAGTAAAGTTAAAAAATTACTTCAGAACCACACAACACTTTCCAACCAAAGATCGTCTCAAAACTCACTTTAAGTTAGCATTAATTGTATTCATTTTAAACCCTAATAATGTGGCATTACCAGTGCATTAGCATATTTTAAGAAGTTCCCGCAGTCCACTTATTTCCATTAGACTACCTACCATATTATGCAAATCTACCAACAGACAAAAATAATAATAAGCCGCCAAAAAACCATGAAAAGTTTTTCGGTTTCGTGCGTAAATTATAAACACAAATATCCTCTGGAACTTTGGCCTGAAATTATAGCAACTTAGCCGCAAAGTTTTCAATGGAGACGGCACATAAATCAAACATTCAGATTGGAGCAGTCTGGAGCTCAATTATGCAAATTTATGTTAAAGCCAAACCATAAAACGAATAAATATAAGCAGCCGAATAAAAAAAGGACAAATGTCGCACGTGCGTGTGTGTGTGCGTTTCTGTATAAATCAAATTAATATGAACCAGTGAAATGAAAGCGATCCGAGCACACGCACAAAAAAAAAAAACAAAACGCTGGCGAAATGAAGACCGAGTAGCATACGCGGCGTATGCGTAATGAGTGCAGACGTATGCGCAATTTTATGAATAATTGACAGCTGAACTTTAACAGCTGTCTGTCGCGCTAAAAAGAGCCACTCGCTCAGGCCAACAAATTTCCGAGCCTCAATGGCACATCCTTCTTTGGGCAGCTATCAAACGTCCGCGGCAATTTACATACACGAATAAAAACAAGGACGAAAAGGAGCGAGTAGGGCGCTGTAATGGCAAGCAGCTGCAGCTGCTCATCATCATCATTATTTTAAATAAACATTACGCTTGGCTTTATAACCATTTATCACATTTGTAGATTTATGTCCTGCCATTTGGCCATGTACACAGAAAAGGGCAAAAAATCAGTTCCCGAGTAAATTAGCCCACTCGGAACAAAGAAGAGATGTCCTTTAGGCAGTTGTATTTAAAATTATTTTAAGTAAAAGGAATCTGAACAGTTCAAAGTACTAAAATTTAAATAAAAATTGGAATATATTATTATATAAATATTAATAAATTACCTTAAGCTATTAACTAAATATTTAAAGTAAGAATAATTTAAAGAGAAAGTAAAAATAATTTCATCTGAAACAAAATGCAAGTTTCCTTATATAATAAAAACTACATTATCTGTATAATACGGATATTTGTTCCATATTCTATATAAGACCCCACTTTGTAACAACACTAAGCGTTTGGTAACTCATTTATTGGGTGAATCCCCAACGCAGAGTATTATAAATCATGGCACGTCCAACGACGTTAAGTAGCCGCTACAAAAAGCAGGAAATCATAGCAGTCGCTTAGCTAAAAAACGATTCGCGCACACCGTTTCGAGGATTTTTCAATCTCAGCTGCGTTTTCGAGTCCTTCAAACGGCGTACATATATATTGATTTTCGCTATTTTTTTCAGCAGCGTTTTCCATATATGTGCATGTATACATTTCAAGCGAGGCTGTCCGCTTTTAATGGTAATTGGTGCCTGCATAACCATTAAAGGGTTTTATGCGAATGACGTGGACGTTACATGCGAGTGTGTATTTGTGGCGACGAGGCACTAATTTTAGATACGTGCCGCAGTCTAAGCGGGTATAAATGTGGGTTAGCTGGGCTTATATTCGGATGGTCCCGAAATTCAGTTGATTGATATTTTAAAAGCTGGATTATTTACAGACCAGATCTGTGGAAAAGTTTAACAGAGTGTGAACGACGCCTTAAAATTGGTTTAAAAGATCCTGGCAAACAAAGTAGGACACTCAATTTTGCACACATTATTGTTTTTAATCCGCAGTTCAGGATAACATATAATAAAACCGTTATAATACCTTGCCAAATTTATTTTGGTTATGCCACAAATAAAGCAGAGAGGTAAATTACTTTTCAAATTATATTTGAATTTCTATAAAATATATCTAAATATATATCTATATCTAAATATATCCTCGTTAAAATATATCTAACACATTACAATAAACAACTCCTTAAGTGATCGTGTTTTTTATGTTTGGACTTGTACAAATCTCTACAGATACATTTCCTGCCATTTGCTGTGCATAAAACAATTTCCAGAGGTATTTTATTTCTGTTCGGAAAAAAGGTTTCGATTGTAACTTTATACGGCAGACAGGTATTCCTATTGCCACCTGACCATCGCCACGTGTCCGTTCCATGCTGTCAACTTTTATTGTTAGAGAAACGAATATGAATTTCTTCTGGGGCGCCTTTCCATTTTCCAAGAAAAATTGCCGGCTAACGAAGTCCGGCCGATAAGGGCCTGGCAACAACAGTTGGCCATTTTGTCTGGCCAAGATTTATGCGCGATTGCTCAAGTTTTATGAGTTACGTAGTTGCATTTTAGCCCAAAGAAAAAAGAAACAAAGGCCCGAAGGTTGTGGATTGAAATCGCTCATCTTCAGGCCCGCACCGCGCTGCTATTTCATTATGAGTTAAACAAAGTTGTAACGACTTTTCTCTCCTTTTTTTTTGTCTGCGACAGATTATGGGGCTTTTGTGCTCTGCGATTTAAGCCAGCTTTCTTACACTTATGGCCAAAAGGTTCCCTGGTATCCAAGGGGTCAAGTTGGAAGGACGTTGGGCAAATGGAGATTTACATTCGTCAGCGATTTTCTTCCGTTCGCCTTTTCCATTAGAATAAATGTTATTAGATGACTCTTCGGTTCCCGTGACATTTGTCAACAGGAAACGGATATGGCAAAGCTTGTCTAATAAATTCTTTGATGTATTTGCGCTGACGTTTCCCCTGGGAACGAGCTCAGGATGTCGTACTTTATTTATGCCACTGCCAGACGCATTTCCCGCTCCCCAATGAATCATAAACTGACTCAATGCCGTCATCAACAATTACGAATGTATCCCGCCCGAAAAAAAGGACATCCATTACGAAGGCCGCAAAAAGAGAAATGAAATGTCGCGTCGCCTACTTGGCGGCTGCCTGAAAATTTCCACTGTTGGCTTAACAAATATTTGACCCATCGAAACTTATACGTGTCTACAAGGAATGGGCAAACAAACGAAAACACAACTCAAACAATCTATGCCGTATCAAATGCCGCTTGGCTCCCGACAACACGAAAAGCCAAGAAAGTAACCAAATTTGGAGAAAATCCTGAGGCTTTGCCTTGTTATCTGACACTCGTGTTTATTTTGGGAATAGAAACACAATTTGGCCAAGAAACTTGGTTTTATAAAATTTTGTATGTTTTCATACCTTTAAAGTACGACAATATTTTTAAACAAAAAAGTAAGAATTTTATTCTCTGATAAACGGGAAGGCGTTTGATTATTAGAAGTCTCTTACAAATGAAAATGTGCTGCGGGTGTAGTTTGATTTATTGCAACAATTGTATTTTGCATTGGCATGTTATCAATATGGTTATTTTTAAAAAATAAATGTTCCACTACCGTTTTAGTTTACTAAGTGGGAAAAACGTAATCTAGTAGCAATTTAAATCCTGTCAGGAGAACATTCGTTCGTACACATTCATTTGGCTTGTCTCATTTTATCAACTGGTTAGAAAAATAAAACTTTTAGGTAAAAAATTCGAAAATTGTACATGTTGCAAGTAGTAGCAAACAGCATCAAAATAGAGGTAAGACCGATTCGCGATGCAGGCCCATCATGCGATGCCCGATTTTCGATGCCGGAATAATTGCCAGCACAAGGAGTGCCAGAGGCATGCTCCATTGGGCATAATCGATCAGCACACCCAGTGCAAGTGCTTGGGCGAGGTGAATGCCTCGTCGATTTTCCTGGAAAATGTCCTCGATCTGGCCAACACGTTGTCCCAGGTGATGATCATCTGTGGACTGCACGAGTGCAAAGCGAAGTCGACCGTGGACATCATCACGTATGCCTTCTTGCATTACGACCAGGTGTGCTATTGCATTGATACCACGCCCAAGAAGCGACTGCGAAAGGAGGATTTGTTCCACGAGCTGGGCAAGAAGTCGCTGATGAACAAGGTGGAGGCCCACTTGGCCTATGCCATCATCAAGAGGGGATTCAAGGCCTTCTACTACGAGCCGAAAGTGGACTTGACCTACGATGAGCAGGGCAGACCCTCGTACAACGATGAATGCGTCTGGGTCCATGCAGCCCGGAAGTCAGCCGAGTCCTATGCCCGCTTCGATGGCCTCTCCTGCAGCGAACAGATGGCCTACGAGGCCAAGATCAAGATAGCCTTCAAGAAGTTCTACGATCGCATGCAGACGCGCAAGAGGCAGCCGGAGGGCGACGATTGCAACTGCTGCTTCTGCGCCAAGAAGCGGGGCCATCTGGTCTATGCCAAGGAACCGACTCCCTGCTCCTCCAGCAAAAAGAAGCCCAAGCACGTGTGTCCATATTGCTGCAAGAAGAAGCAGAAGCAGCAGTACACACATCCTGCTCGCCAGCCGGCCAAGTGCCCCAAGTGCCACAAGTCGCGCAAGTTCTGCTGCTGCACCAAAATGGACTTCAACCTTCAGTGGGTCAAGAGCATATGGGAGCGACCGGACTTCAATCAGTACTACAAGAACGAGATCGCCGAGATCGAGGACCGCCTGGTCAAGGGAACCTGCTGGCTGCCGCCGGAGCCTGAGGAAAAGCTGCTCGATGAGGGCGAGGGCGAGGAGGAGGAGGAAGCCCACCAGGAGATGTCGCCGGAGGCTCTCCTCGCGCTCGGCGGCAAAACGGTGCCCACTATTCCGGATGAAGGAAACGGTTCACCACTGGCCACCAAACAGCCTTCAATCACCGAGGCTGAGGGCGAGTCCTAAGTTTGAAGGATCCGGCGAATCGGCGCTTGCTAGATTTCTAAATTTTACTTTACTCTTGAGGAAAGCAGTTCTCAAAATTTTCAGTGCCAGCAGTTCTTCAACCATTTAACATTAAAGTTGTACTCAAGCTAGTTTATGTACTTTTCTGTAAACGTTTTCTTTTATTTTCGTTCCAAATCAACATGGTATTATATGAGGATTAAGAGTCTTTTAACAGTAGATTTTCCGAAGTAAAAATGATATTAGTTTTTATAAACGGTTTAAAATCAGAAGATCATTCAATTAAATCTGGCCAAATTCAAAATTAAATTCTAATTCTTTAATTACCCAAAGTAATGGCTCGCCAATAAGGGGACGTGAGGAGCTAGCCAAATCAACTGCCTAATATTAAGACGGAAAATTGGGTTTCCTCTTAGGGGACACACACCTAGCTCGAACAAACACGGCCGCATCCATTTGGCCCACTCACACTCTTGGCCACTTGGAAAACCGAACCGGCTGAGAAGAGCTGTGAACTGTGTCGGTGTCTGTGTCTACTTTGGCCGAAAGTGGCATGCAACAGTAATGGAAAATACATTTAATCTGGCTTATGCAGCAGCTCGTCCCGACGATAACTCGGGCGCACTTCATCACAGCACTTACGGCTCAGCAAGCCACCTAGGAAAACACCTCTCTTTGAGCTGGAAAAGTGAAAATGTGGGAAAGCGTTCGGGCGGCAGCCCAGAGGCAGCCATTTCTCTCACCTGGAGAAAAGTGAAAAATGCTGAAATGTTGACCATGGTCATGACGGCTGCTGCCTTGAACTTCCCTGGATAAACTTTTCGCATTGCAAATGCATGAAAACTTTCCCTTTTGTTTATGTGCACTTCACTCAATTTTCATTCTTCAACCGTACGAAACGCACACTTTTGGCCAACAATGTCGGCGTTTGCCGGGCAGAATGTTTTCCATTTTTCATTTTGATTTGAAACCCAATGAGAATTGTGTAATCAAGTGGGTTAGAGGCATCGTTTAACCGCAGAAATTCAATAAAACCAATCGGGCAATGAACATTTACGCCTGCCGACCGCAACAAATTGCAAATAAATTTAAATACGCTTTGTGGCCTGGGCCAGGTCATAAATAATTGGCGGCTAATTATTATATTTTCAAGTTTTAGCCAAACGGACTATTGAATTATGCAGCAGACCGAAATGAAATACCAATTCAATTATCCCGCCCCCAAAAGCCGAACAAGAAAGTGTTTCACACAGGTCATAACCAGATCTTTGAGGCCATTGAGTTAAATGGTTATTTGTCTAATGAAATTCAGTTGAGATACAAACGGCAGGTCTTGAAAATTAATTATCAGACTTTGTTCAGAAATTGTAGCAATAACCATAAGACCCATTGCAATGTAATCTAAAGGCTTTCTAACTAATTACAAGTTTTTTGTCGTGAGGTGAGAGTTTGAAGTATCAGACCAAGTTTCCATTTCACCTCCCCCAAGGAACTTAATTAAAGAAAGGCGAAATTTCATTTTGAATTAGTTTGTGTCACAAGTGTAGCCAAGTTAATTTCTCACACATGCCACGAAATGTTGGGGTAAAGGGCAGATGTTATGCATACTTTGCACATGAGTGAAAATTGTGAAAACGACTGGAAAACTCGCGCAAATGTGCCGAGCTGCCGCCCACCTGCCCCTTTAAGCAAATCAATTTGGGAAAACTGTGGTTGCCTGCCGGCTGGGCAAAGAGCACATATACAAAATATTGAAATCGCAGGCAACACCTGCCTGCCCCTGGTGTTGCCATTTCCCAGTCAACAGATACAGCTATATGGCTCGAATTGCATTCGCCATCTAAATTGGATATGCAAAACTGAGATGTGGCCTAAGACTTCTGGGCCAGAGTCGAAGAAATGCGCAAGTCACAAGTGGATTTTCACTGGGAAAGCTCTTCAGTCGTCTGCATCTGTGGTTATCTTTTCGTCCCTTCATCTGCGGCCAACGCATTTCCATTTGTGGCAATGTAAGTGTGCTTCCCCGCTGGAAATTGGATTTATGTATTGTGCATTTGCCATTTCGAATAATATCTTGGCCTGGCATTGGCCATAAATGTGTAAGTATGCTAAGCAGCTGCCAACTCAGCAGCAGGCTGCGGATTTACAAAATATATTTTGCCATTTATCAGAAAGGGTTGTGGTGCACTTTAACTTGGGCAATAGTGTGTGAATAGTATTGCCTATTATTTAAGGGCTCTCAAGTTCAAGAATATATCTCAACTTTGCCTTTTTGTGTGTGCAGGAAAATCAATAGGGCAATTGCTGCTCAACCATTCTGGCCTCTATTTGCCCATGACGACACTTTTGTTAATGAAAAACTGGTGTTTTTCGCCCAGCTGAATGGTTCTATTTATATAGCCAACGCGGCGTATGAGTAACGCTGCTAAAATGTCCTGCTCCGAGGTCTCCTCCTTTTCTTTTATGCATATTACACGGCTAGGTTTTCTGTGCTTCGCCTTGGCTTGGCAAACTTTTAGTGCGCAGCAAATAAATAATAAATGAGGCAACAATGAATGCCGGGCAAAGGCAGCCAAACACTTTTGCCCGGACAGACTTGGCCGTAAAAATTGACAACATATAAAACAGATATTTCTTAGGCGCGCGAGTGAGCAAAACTTGGATCGTAAAATAATATGATGCTATAAAATAAAAAATGAAATTCAAAGGAAAATACACTTAGTTATGACTCGAGGCGTCTGCGTCGGGGGTAAAAAAGACTTTAAGGCGGGACAGAAACCGTAAACATTTTTATGAACAAATTCATAATCTGGGGCGGCGTGTTAAAGTGCGCATTTAACGAGTGAAAATCAATTGCAATCGATTGAGGCGAAGGACAAGGCGTAACTTAAATTCCAGTTCATTTTGTGCTGAAACTTTAGCCTTGTGCAATATACGCGACATAATTGTCGTATCAAAATGAAATGTAATTTTCGCCACAGACTTTTTAACGACCTTTCCACACTGTCACAACCAATTTCGATGATGCACATACAGGCCACAACTCGATGATGGCCATTTGTTGGCTTATATTCGGTAAACCAGATGACAGTTTACCGAGTTAATGGGCACAAAGTGTGGATTGATCGGTGTCCATGGGCAACGCGGCGTATACGTGACCCAGCTGGAGCACCCATGAAGTCACTCAATTTGCATACGCACATGTACTAAATATTCATAGATTTGCATATCAGTGGCCGAGTTTACAAACTCTAGGGCCGCGATATAAATCTTGGCAATCAAGCATAATTAAACTGTCAGCATAATTTAATTTATCGCATACAATGCATCCATATCATCTTCCGATTTCGTACCTTTCGCCACCGAATTTATGGCTTTTGTAAATTACAGGAGAATCGCCCTGTCTTGGTCAATGCTTTCAAACGTATTTTGTTCCCATATTGTTTCTCTTCTTTCAGAATTTATTATTTATGCCAGTAGCAACAAACTAGCAATGGCAATAACAATAAATATTTTCCACTTCCAGCTGGAGTTCGCTTTGCTTTTATGCCGCAAAGGTACTACAAATTTGTTCGACACGTACACTTTAGTATCGAAATAATAGGTGTTACAACATTATTGATTTTTGTGCTTGATACTTTTAAAATTATGTACATATTATTCTCGATGGATATGTAAAGTACAAAAGTAGAGTACACTTGTACACTAGTTATTTCTGCTTTAAGTTTGTATATATAGAATTTGTATACAAATTTTTGTATAGCCGTTGTCCCATATGTATGGACCAAGTTATAAAAGAGAAGCTATAAGCTGTTTTTTAACTTCGAGTCTTTTGATAAAGTCAATGAAGTAAGAGGTCAACTTGGGAGGATAAAATAATAGGAATCTTTACATGGTCTTTACATGGTTTTCTTTTTGAAATATTTAACTTTATTTTCAACCGAAAACAGTTTGCAGCACAAAAAAAGTGAGACATTTTTTTATTTTAAAAAGTTTTTACTGTCGGATTATTAATAGTTCTAATAGTTTTGCGTGTTCACCTAGGATAAGCAAAAGAGTTGCAAATAGAACAGATTATCTTTGCGCACGCGAACAATAATAGTATAACTTTATATTGCCTTTACATAACAAGAGATCAGACAAACCCCTTCTTTAATTCGTATTGAACTCGTGACGATCGCACATTTATACTATATTTTGAGGTTAAATTAATCAGCTGCTTATTGCTTTTACTTCCCATTTCGTTACAATTTAAATCCGCAGCAAAAACCCCATTAAAACCTAATCCCCAGCTCGGGTTTCATATCTGCCGGCTAAGCCTTCTTCTAATCCCCTAGAGAGCACGCAAAATGCTCGACCAAGAGAATTAATTAGGAAACATGGTCCAAAAGTCGGGGCCAAAAGTTGCTAATAAAATTATTCAAAGACTTTCAGGTTCAAGAGCATGGCTGCCGTTTTGGCCTAAATGCTTTTTGGAGAGCAAGTTAATGCCAACTGGAGTCTAGTTGGCTGCAACTTTTGAATGCCAAACGTAGTTGGCCATAATGCGCGGCGTAATCACGTTTCAGCTTTTGCCTGAGCGCTCTGTTGATTTTGGACTTGCTATTTTGCGGCTTTGCTTTTATGGAATTTCCATTTTGCGCCAGCTGCAGTTCGAGCCATCACGTAAGTGGAAATGGCCAAGTCCACGGACTGTTTTGTAAGCCAATATGTCCGTCAGTTGGCTCAGTGCTCGGTGCTCAGTTCTCAGAACTCGGTATTCAGTGCTTTCACACTGGTTGCAGTTGCCTTGCCACGAAAACGTATTTTTGTGAAACAGGATATTTGCATGTGGGGCACGCTTCGGCGAATGCCAGCCAGTATGGTACGTTTTGTTTGCCATTTGTTGCCGTTTAAGTCACCACAAACTCGTACATCGGGCAGCTGGGATAAGGCAAAAGTGAACTCCCCAGCCAACTGCCACGATTTTTGGCCGGTTTGTTCCTTCGAACAAACACATTAGCCAAGAACAAATCAAATATTGCATAATTTATGCCACGAGACTGACTGTACTGAGTGCGCTCGTAAAACTAATTGAATTATTCGCTTAATATTTATGATACTCTAGGCTACGCTACTAAATGAATATTTAAACGGAGGAAATGTTAACTTACTATGCAAAGACGTCTTACTGAAGTCAAATGAAGTGGAGCTAGAAAGCTGAATTTAATGGCTTTGTTTGGAAATTGCCAATCAATACAATTGCTTTAATTTATTTAAATGAAAATGTGTCAAAATGTGTACAGCATTAAAAAATTTATTTAACCGCTTTAAATTTGTTCTTGCAAAGGAATTTACATTCATAATTGTTTCTCTT
Source organism: Drosophila simulans (assembly GCF_016746395.2). NCBI lineage: Eukaryota > Metazoa > Arthropoda > Insecta > Diptera > Drosophilidae > Drosophila > Drosophila simulans. Next base: position 6,821,859 of record NC_052523.2, read on the forward strand.
TGGCCACTTAAAAGTAGGACTTTCAGTAAGCTCAAATTTTGATATACATAACATTAAATAAATAAAATTATCATTCGAATTTTGATTATTTTTTAATTATTATTACTAAAGGCAGTGCGCGTGCCAAAGTGCATTTACCAACAATTCCATTTGATCCAATTAACATTGTGTTACTCAGCCGAATGTCGGCACTGAAAGCGAAAAACCATGCACCAATCAGAAGTAATGAATGCTTTCGTGATGAAAAGGAAACGGAAGTGACGTAAAACCCTTTCAAGTTGTCACTGCGCGCTGGATTCCAGAGTACTTTGCTGAATCCTGTCGGTGGCACATTTATTAACTGGCCCAGAATTGTCCGACTGGGCAGCTGACCAAAAAATTACGACCAGCACACAATGCCACAACCTGCCAGGCGACCCACGCTCGTTATCGTTCGTCACCAAGCCAGAATGCCACAATGCCAGAATGCCAGATTGCCGGAGCAGAAAAGCGAGCCACAATAAATAAAGCCAAGCCCAAGCCAACCCCAAAAGCAAACCCTTGCACCCAAAACCCAAAACCCAGGAGCCAATGTTAAGTAAAGGCAGCCAGCGGGTTAGCAAGCGCCGTGGAAATGCAGCGAGTTTCTTTTCTGCGGGAAATTGCAGCATAAAATATGTTGTCACTGACAGGAAAAACTAAAATTATTACACTGCCCGGCAAAGTTGGGTTTCCCAGAGAAATTGCAAAAGGGGAAGCTGCGACAAATTGGCTAACGTTTATCTCAGCAAATGTTTTCAGCGTTTTCTGAGCTGAGATTATAAAGTTAAGTAAGTAACGAAGTAAAAGAAATAGATTAAGATTATGTATATTGGGTAAATTCAAAAAGAAGCAACTAATTAAACGGATTATCTATAAGAAAATTATAATATGCAGTTTGCATTATGTGGATAAGTTGGTTATATAAAACTGATCAGAATACAATATTATAAATTAGTTTATATATTTTCTTTTTCTTCAAAGTGAAACCTTGTTCGTGGTTACTTTGTGGCTGACAGGTTTCCTGATTCTCAAGAGTTGTAGATGTTTTTTTTTTTTCGAGACCTTTAAAAGTGTAATTACTGAAACTGACGTGCTGTGAGTAAAGGGAATCGAGGAAATTGTGTTCCCCCATCATCCCACATAAAGGTGCCAAAATGTCGAGTGCAAGGAATTTAGAAAGAGTAAACTGTTCAATTTCTGGTCAAATCGGCATAGAGCGTTTAATGGAGCGTTCGCAGAAATAAGTATAATAGAATAAATTAGCTTTGCATATTCATGAAATGGCTGCAATCAATGACCGATTGAACAACTGACTAATTGAAGTCTATTCGTGGCCCGAAACCAAAATGCCGCAAATTAAGTTGGAAATACACTTGTTCGTTAATTTATTGTCCTGGCTTGAGTTAATTACTTATTTGGTTAGAGGGCTCACAACACATCAAATGAATAATTTAATTAGGTTTGGCATTATTTCTGACATGCTTCAAATGCCGCAAATCAACGAACGCCCGCGGACCTTAATTGAACAATTTAAGCAGCATTGGAAAAAAGCAGTGAAAATTCCCGCACGAACGGATGCGCGGAAAAACCCAGCCTAGGAAAAACTTTCAGCTGCTTAAAAAAATACAAAAATCATTTACATAAACTTTAAACGGAAAGCCAAAGATTTCCATCGTTGGCCACCGTATCACGCGAATGGAAAATCCGTAGAAAAGCAGAGAAAAAAGGAAAAAATAACATAAATAAAAAGTACGTGCACATTAATTATGCAGCTCACCTGCCAGCTGCAATAGTGCAAATAAATAAAAAGCAAATTAAACTAAAATAAAAGAAAAGTGGCGAATTCCTGTGTATGGGCAATAAGTAAACTAGAGCAGTGGAAACTAAGAGGAAAGCCAGAAAAGAAAATTGGCTTAAAGCCCAAAGAACATACTGAGTGAATGCAAATTCGACCAAACAAAAACCCCAAAAAGGAAAATGGTGAGCATGGACCCCATTCGAATATTGAGTATACGCCAGGTGCTCCCCTAATGAGCTACCAATATATGGAAAATGCCGGCGCTGCGGCCGATTACTTACCGCTCCGCTTCACGATGGGATTGGCCATGTGCCCGTACAAACGACTCAAATCGATGGCCATGGTGGTCGTGGTGGTCTGCAGGAGCAGCAGACAGATGGCGAATGATGGCCACATGCTGAGGTGGTGCTGACGCGGCTGCTGATGATGATGATGGTGGTGGTGGTGGTGGTGGTGTTCCATGGCCAAGAAGGACATATACCGCTGGCTGGCGGAACTTATAAAGTGTGGAAATTAAGACCCTCGGCCTGATGATAAAAGTTTTTCACACGCGCACGCACACGTTTTCCACTTTATCCGAGTGTTTTGATGGAGTTTTGTAGTTTCTTTCCCTACTTCGCACAGAAGCAGTTTTCCGGGCAACTTTTTCCAGCCCTTTGATTGAATTATCGTTGGCACTTCAGCCACTGCAGCGGGTTTCCCGCCGCTGCCTCCGCTCGTATTTCAATATGCTAATCGCCTTCTAATGGAGTTATACGAACCAGAAATTAGCTGCAACTTCTTCCCGATTCCCTATATCGGTTCTATATAGTTTCCTTATTCTTTACTACTTGGTTTTGGGGACTACATGCAAGCTTTAACCCGTTTGGTTGTTTTTTTTCGGTTGGTTGGTTTGTTTCGATTTCGTTTGTTGTTGGTTTGTTTTTATTTTCGTTTCGTTGAAATTAAAGTTGAAAATAATTTTGCAGCAAACAAATATTTATATGTGTGTATATAGATATATGTTTTTAGTCGACTTTTTACATTTTTCTACACTGAAAAGATAAGAGAAAAATTTGAAAAGTTCATTAGGAGTTTTAAACTTATTTTTATGAAATTAAAAAGTAGTTTGCTTTCAACTTTCAAGCGCAACATTTGGATTTAAAATCATTTCCATGTTTCACATTTTATGACAACTTTTAATTACTTCTCTGATGCGTTAGCTATTTGTTTCTATGACTCTGACATTACAGTCTAAATGTTTTTAAAGCATGTATTTTGTTATTTAATTCACAAGTATATTCGAATAACATAAATCTGGTATGTCTGTGAGGATTTTTTGAAGCTCTCTAGCCCAAATAATTTTCAAGCTTAGGCTATATTACTCAATATAGCCCTTAAGAAATCGACAACAATTGTTCTTGGGATTATTATGTCTCCAGGAGGCAATTTACATGCCACAGCAACTTGACACACTGCCATCTAATCAACTTAACGAACTTTAACTTTTCCTCGCCCGAATTCCCCGGTTGTTTTATTTTCGGGAGCTGGGCAAGTAAAAGTCCGCCGCATCAGGGGATACAAAGTTGAACAACCCTTTTCGTATAATTTTTAGATGGATTTTCAGCACTCACACACTCGAGCGACTCTTAATGACTCTCTTGAGCACCCAGAACACATACGCCGCGTGTAACAAAAAAGTGAAATGGCAGTCGAAAATGGTTGCAGCAAAAAAGGGCCCAGACAGTGGCGAACCTTTAATTATAGCCAAGTTAACCCTACCGTTTTTGTTCCTTTTTCTTTGTGTAAGCGAAAGTTGAAGAAGTGAAAAAGTGGCGTAACTTTCTGGCATACTTTTTGGGGCAATCAAAAATGGACACACGACAAAATACACCGAAAGTCGGTCTTCGAGTTTTGAGAAGGGAAAATATAAGGACAGAATGGAAAAGTGTCGGTCAGGCCAAGCTTTTTAATTAGTCTTTTTCACAGCTGCAGTCAGCAGTTTTCGGAAAGGCCTTGAGCATTGAATAATTAACAAAATATTTACCCAAATTAGTAATTCCACAGAGCACAGCTTGGCTGAGTGATAAGTTTGGTGTTAAAAAGTCCGCTCATTTCAACGCAATATAAAAGTTTCTGCTAAGCCAAACTATAAAGTTTAGATTGACTTTAATTTTATGCTTTTCGAAAAAAGCCAAAAGAAATTTTCACAGTCGGAAAGTTCAACTTTTTGGCTGTTCATCAGCCGCCAGGGAATTAAGCCGTAAAATCTTCTGACAATTCCCAGGAAGACATAAACTACACTCAGCCCACCAGCTCAGGAAAAAAAAACAGAAAAACGAAGGACATAAAATTCTTTAATAGACTGAAAATGAAACTTCTGTCTTGGCTCCACCGATTTAATAAGCATCTAAAAACGCAGACTGCGACAGTTGCGCCGAAAACACGCACAAACACAATGACACTTGGCTGGTCGAATCGGCGAGCATTTGGCTCTAAAGACACGTTAGCCAAATAGTAAATATAAGCCACCAGAGACTCACAGACAAATAGAGGAGGCCAGAGGAAATCCGCAGCAAAGAGAGCAGCAGGAAAAGTAAAGTAAATTATGGCCACGGCGCCAAATGGCCAAATAATTCGGAGCAAATTGCTCGAATGAGAAGCTATGGAGGTAAAGGTAAAAAGAGCATCAGGTTAAGTGTGAAAAGGCATTTGTTAAAAAGTATTGTAAATTTTCATTGGAATGAAGAATTATTTATAAAACTTAAAGAATAGAATTTCAAGACTTAAAGTTGTTATACCACTAGGTATGAGTTTCTTTATTTACTTTGGACAATAAAACAAAGTTAATGAAAATATTCAAGTTGATATTTTTGATGTAACTGCTTTAGTAGAGCCTTTTTCCGTCAATTTGTATACCAATAAAGATTTCTGCATTGGCAAAAATGTATATTTTTTCTCAATTTTCTCAAAAATAACAGCCGAAAATAAACTTATCTTTGCACTTCAATTCCAGAAACATGAATAAAAACCAGACAAGCCAGAAAAACTTAACAGAACACTAAATCTTAACTTTTTCCCGGCCACCTTGGCCAAAAGCGAAACAGCAAAAAAAGAGCCACCAAATCACAAACAAACATTAATTTGCATAATTTACTGTGGACACCCAAACAGAAATGTGCCAGAATTTCGCAGCCAGTATTTTTAAACCATTTCCATTTCTTTGCATTCACTTTCGCCTTTGTGCGGGCTTGGGGTTCTTAATGCATAATTTAACAGCAGCCAGAAAAGCCAGAGGCTAGGGACTATAGGGGCGGTCTCGGCCCGGCAACAAGAGCCCAAGGAAGTTGGGAACAATCAACAACTGCGTGTTGTTATTCAAGGCACACGCACACCACCGACATTCGCACACACACACTCTCGCACACCCTAACCACCAGACGCCACACGGCGTATACGCAACGTGAATCATGGAAGCGGGACAAGACTAACGAGGCCTAGGCTTGAAAAAAAAAAACAAAACAACGTACAAAAAATCCGAGAAAATTGGGGGAGTGCTGGCTGGTGGGTAAGGTACAGCGTAAAGGTAATGAAGAGCAACAGAGCGGAGCCGTAAAGAAGCAATTTTCCGCACACACAGATTTTCCTTTTCAACTCAAATTTCGTGGGGATTTGGCTTTGTGAGCCTGGGTTTCTTTAACAGTTTTTCCACACAATTTTAAACGGTTTCATGTCACAAGTCATGTAATAGCACACGCGTCATTTTGGAAATCATTTTGACGTTTATATTGAATTTCGTTTCTTGTAACAGTATATTTCTCTTGAATTTTCTCAAGGGCTGGATTATCTTAAATGCATAAAGGTGTTACAGTACGTTTGAGTACGAGCCAACAACTCGAACAACTATTTACAACTCCGCTTGAGTGTAAGTTTCAAACTCGACTGAAGCGTTGAGCGGTTTGCGCTCGTCTTTTAAGCACTTTTCCCGCCACTCAACTTGAGCCTCGTCGCCGCCCACGCACGAGTCCTCGTCGAGTGAATTTCCCGGACGAGTGGAAAGCCACTTGCCTCTCTCCTGCGCCACCCTTCTGCGGTTCGCTTTTCCCCGCGGCATTCGCTCTTTGCCGTGCTCTCAATGTCACTCGCAGGGCTCGAGCACCTGCTCTGGGCCATATTTCGTTGGTTGCGTTGATGGTTTCTGGCTGGTGGCCAGGAGCGGTTCTCAACTCGGAGACATTGCGGGTTGGGGCCACCGCAAAGACCTTGAAATTGATACACATTCATGATGATTCATTTAGGTGAAAGTTCTAAATATATAACAATTACTTAAAGAAAAATGAAACGTTTGTATACTAAACTAATAATTAAAATTTATCATTATAATCGTTCTATTTTATAATCTTATAAAAACCATCGATGGATGAAAATGGCTTGTTGAAACAAGCATTTCAGTTAAGTGTTTCTTTACATTCAAGGCTGGTAACTCAAACAACTTTAAGATACTTTTACCTTTGTATATTTAACGTTAGCTTCAAAACTTTAAAACTAAAAAAACATTACCAAACTTTTAGCATAAAAAGTAAAGGATGACCTACAAAAAAAGAAAACTTGAAAAACATACCAAACCTTCGGTGAACTTGAGTAATATTTGCTCAAGTAATTTGATGCAGGGACATATATCTTCGCAACCTTCAACTCTCCGAACCTTGATAATCCTTTGCCCACTTAAGACTAGCCAAGCCGAAGCTCATCCACTCGTAATTTAGCCAATAAATGAAGCAACAAATACTAATTAGCGCCAACAGCATCCGCCTGGCCGTGGTCTTAGCAGTGAAACAGGGCCAAAACCAATGTGTAAATGGCCAAGCAACAGTGGTACAAATGTAAATACGAACTTCGGAGTGAATGAGAGCCATCAGGAGAGAGCAAGAGCTCCGAATGCCGGCCCGCCCCATTTGGTCGACCCACGCAACCATATACCCCGTAAGCCCCCCAAATCCCGTAGCTCCTGCGAATGTATCCAATAGTTTCTGGTACCAACCGGGCGACTTTCCTGGGCGCCCACGCAGACCAGCAGGTGACGCTGATTCGACGATGTCCTCGGAGCGTTGGCGTTGCACTCAAATGCGAAAAGCGGCAGTAAAAAGCTTTTCCGAGGGCGGATAATAAACAAAAATACGGCTCAATTTTCCCGACATCTGGTATTAGGCGTTCCTGGTTGAATCACTTAATTAAATGAGTCTTCTAAATGTAGCTTTCCTAAATAAATAAATAAATGGAAACATAAAACTAACTGAAGATATGGCTTGTTTTTTGTATTTGAATTTGGCTTTAAATGTAGTAATATACATGTTGTAGTTAGCTATTGAAATTGAATAAGATAATATCCATTGATAATATATTACATCCTAACCAGGCGGCTGTTTGAGACACCTTAAGACTTCACCCAATGTCAAGAAAGTTTTCACAAACACCACCTACATAAGTGGAGGCGTAGGTGTCCACTCAATGGGTTCCTTAATCAACCAATCAAGCCAAGACAAACAAACAGGGGAAAATGCAAAAGCCAAAGGACAAGTGCAATTTCCTAATCAACAAGAATGCCGCATTCGGGAAAATTGTTTACGCAAGCCAACGGACCAGACACATCACTTAGTGTCCAAGCATCACTCCATTTATCACTTTGTTTGCCAAAGGACACGAGGAGCTGCTCCCATGACATTTTCAAATGGGCTCATCACACGACGCATTTGTTAGTTTAATAATTTATTCGAGTGGATCTGGATGTGGATCCGGTATGATTCATATGTGGCGTCGCAGAAAGGACATAACACGCAGCTTGGCCAGATTCATCTGCACGCTGTCCGTCACCCGGATGCTGGCCAAATCCTCGACGTGCGAGTAGCCTGTGGCACGTGGCACGAAACTAAGCGGGGTCTTTCAATCATTTGGCAAGGACTCACCCGTCAGGACTATAGCCTGGTCGCCCTTTTGCTGGCCCAGAGCACTCCACGGATCCAGTTCGCCATGCGTGAAGATTACCTGAGCATAACGCTCGCTCTGATTGAACCCGAATCCGTCGAATTTGCTATTCGTCTGCTCAACGCCCTGGGCCAATTGCTGGGCAGTCTGTTCCGCTCCAAACGCATCCTGGCAAAGTTGTTCGAAGTAGCCCAGGGGCACCTGATTGGCAAAGGCTTGGGACGCAGATGATTTGGATTTTGTAGTTGTGTACCAGCCAAACTCATTGCAGGTTTGATAAAACCAGGCGCGAGCTGAAAAACGCACTGTTTTAATACCAGTATACCATATAATTTCCTGCGGTTTTGCTTACTTACTTTCCGAACTTTGAACTGAATCCTCGGTGAAAAGTTCTAGCATGGATGAGTAGCCAAAGTCCTGGCAATCACTGGAGCGCCTTCCTTCCGAATAGAGTAGTTTTAAGAATTCTATGAATGCCAGCTCATCACTGGAATCTAGGCTCATCAAAGTCTCACAAAGCCGGGGTATATAAGCACTTCAAAGTGTTAACAATTAAAATATATATAAATATGGTAATAGGTACCAATATATAGTATAAGTATATTTTATCTCACTTACCTATAACTTTGCACCACTAAAGCAAAATAGTTTCCCAGTCCATTGAAGAAAGCTGCCCTATCCAAAGGATTCTTGGGACTATAACCCTCGCAGCCATTAAGATTATAGAGCAGCTCCTGAATTTCATCGCCATCAAATAGCTTTGCCAAGAATTTGAAACCCTTTTCGATACGCAAAGAGCAGTTTTTGCCATAGCTCAATTGTATTGATTTGCCGACTACTTCCATGTATTCTAAAAATTAAATATAAAAGATGGTCTCTGTAAAAAATCCAGCTTACCAAAAAAATCCGCTTTCGCCAATAATGGTGCACTGGAGGCCCAGCTGGCAGCTATTAAATCCGGATACAGTTGAGTCATCCAGGTCACCAAGCTGCCCGAATAAGAGCCGCCAACCAAAATAACTTTGGAGTCCTCCATTTCGGGGCCATTAGACTTTTGGTGGCGTATGAAGTGAGCCAAGTCAGCCAATGATTGATGAAGACTCAGTTGCTTAAGGTTATTCAATTGGTATCTCTCATGGCTATGGATTTAAATATGTGTAATATATTAAGGTATTCCCTTTATTGATTTCATTCTAACTTACCCAAAAGGTAAACTCAGTCCATAGTAGCGGTGCTCGGTGTAGAAAAGCATTCCCGAGTTTTCCACTGCCATGTCGTGGGTTAATCCAGTGCTTAATAATCCTGGACTGATGGTCCATTCACCTCCCACGAATATGTAAATGGGTCCTTGGGGCTTGAAATGCTTGGCGTTACGATAATAACGCTAAAAAAAAACTTTGTTTTTTCATATTCAAAATAATTGTGTGATAAAACGATACCATTTTCCAGGTTCTATTGTTGTTCTTATCGAAATGATCCACTTTCTGGTCCAACCAAAGTTCCTCGACAGAAGCCAACTCGTTTTTTGAACATATTCCTAATACTGGTTCGTGATTAAGCAACTCCACATTTCTTCTATAAGGATTAAATGTAGCCAAAAAACTGGGCAGACAAAAAATTAATTGCACTGAAAAATTGAGCCACTTCATGTTGATTAACCGGTGTTAAAATGAACAGAAATAAGTAGTGCAAACTTTTTATATGAGCAGCATACCCCTATGAAAAACAGTCATGCATATTTAAATGATATATGGAATTCACAGACCAAGGTTAATGCAAAATATTGTTGCAACAGCAGATAAAACTTATTCAGAATAAAGAGGACTGTAAACGTGATATGCATTTATGACATACAGTTTTCTACATTTCTTCGCCTAAAGATTTTGATTTTATATCCAGCTACGGTTTTATTCAAAAAGCTTTAAAATTTTTACTACTTTTGCTTTTCTAAATCGTCTAGCTTAGACAACTTTATACGGCTCAAAGCCGCTTCCAGCCACCACCTCGTATACGCAACGTCGCTGCAGATAAACACACACCCACTCAAATAACAAGCAGCTGAAAAGTAAGAGGCGACACTAACAAAAAAAAGTTAAAAATACAACAATATTTTTATAGCGCTGACGCGGAAAAGGAAGGGAAACATAAAAATGTAAGCAGCTGCGCGAACAAGCAACAGGAGAATGCACAAAATGTGTAATTGGCATATTACTCATACGCCCCATATCCAGGACAATGGCGCGCGACGAGAGAGGAGCAATCCCGCCGTGTCATCGCTTGTCCTGTGCATTCGCAGCGAAAGGATTGCGGAAACGAAAGTCGAAGGGGATAAATGGAAAATTCCTTGGTGCATTATTTGTGCATATTTTTCGATCTCTGTAGAAGGAGGTGTAGGTGTGAATAAATTGAGAAAAAAAAATTATAAATAAAACAGCTTTAAATTATTTCAAATCTTTTAATTACGGTTCTAAAACAGAACTTATATATATATATATATATAACTTAATATATCTACCTAATTAATTGTTTAATGTGCACTTTACTAAAGCGCACTGCAATAAATGCCTATTGTTTGTACATGGTATACGAAATATTCCAGGATACCAACACCGTACACTTGGGGCCTCTTAACAACAATGGGGTGCGCTATGAAAAGTTATTATTATTGTGGCTCTTTGTCGTTGTTGTTATTCTTGGTATACTTTCTGCCCGGAAAAAAGTGCAAATTGGTTAAATCGAGCAATTGATGTTGAGCCTCTTATTTACTCAGCTGATTTTCCACACCGGGGTAAAGCGTGATGACGGAGCAAAGGATTATTCACCATGAGAACAATCCACGGAGCGGAAAAATGTACCAGAAGCTGTCTTCCCAATATCATCAGCATATAAATAACATTTTACATACGTGCATGGCAGCATTCCACATGTGCTCAAAAGCCGCAATTCCATTCGCCAACCAAAAAGATTTCTCTTTTATGAATATTTATTAAAAAATCCGTTTTTGAAAAATATTTCGATGACAAAAAAGGACTTTGAGTTTGCTCTTTGAGCCAGAGGAGAGCAGTTATGTGTGTTTAAAACATTAACATTATTTTAAAATGAACTTTCTTATAAAATAGCTAATTAAATATATCCAAAACTGCTAATATAAGCATTGAGATACATGTACTGAGGGCCTTAAACACCGTATAAGCAAGATCTGCAAGATCATTAAACAGGCAATTTAACATGAAGACGATTCAGGTGCGTATTTCCCCTCAAAAGGACCTCTTCTTTGTCCACACTGTAAAGCTTTCGTCTGCGAGCATGCGCTTGGAAAAAGGACTCAAGTCGAGTGGTACTCACAGCGAATCCTGCCAGTGAGCCTTTCTCTCTGCTTTCCACTGCTCCCAAGTAACGTCCTTTATGAATGGCCTCCTGTTGCTCGAGACATAACAGGTGGCAAGGCTGGGAGAGATAGCTTTAATGGAGCTGTTGATTGCTCACCGAAACTGGAGCCCCACGGTGGAGGTGGAGGTTCAAACCCGAGGCATATCGATGGGGCTGTGGCTTTGGAACCACTGCCAGCTTTCGGACACCTTGACACTGTGACACACTAGAAACATTTAAATACCTGCAAAAAACACACTATCTCAGGGATGTTGCCTTGAATGCTGTTTATGGTCCGATGTGTATTAGCTTCTAGGTACGGCAAGTGACTTTGTGCCCTGTTAGCTTATGTTCCGCCTTGTAAAGTGTAAAATGAACGGCTGATGTGCCCAGCATATGACATTTACTGCACATTAACTAATTAACTAGTATAAATTAAGTGGCGCAGTCATTTCAGAGCATAATATAATTAAAGGAGTCGAATAAGCGAAACAGCTTAACTGGGCATAAATAGATAGTGTCTCAATTTTATAACTAATACTTTGATAGAACCATTTATTGGCATGCCTATCCAATTCAAGCGGGCAGCCACTGTAAAGTTATCCTTCTTCCACTGGGACACTGGTTACCCGACAAACTTCGTCGACTTTTCGAATTCAGAATCATAATTTAATAAGAGTTCCAACCGGCGCTGGAGGAGGGGAGCAGTGCTGATGCTGGCGATTCTCCATGGTGGCTGCTTAATTAGCCGTGGGTGTTCTTCCAGTTGGCCAGAGCACTTTATTGAGTGCAGGGATGGGTCGATGGGTGCCAAAGTAACAATTAAAGTGATATCTGCTTTACAAAACTTGTGCAAACTACTAAGAGCGCACAAGAATTTTATTTTTAAAATATGGCATTCATACAGAAAGAATATTCTAGGAGCACTCTGTTTTGGAATCGTTTGGAGGTAGTGGAGCCAAAATTTCTTGATTCTGTAGAATCCCAGGTGATTTCTTCTTTTTTCTTCTTGCCATCCTGTTGTTTTTTTTTTCCGTTTCGTTGATTAAGATTGTTGTTCTCGCCAATGACTTGATGAATTTTAAAATTTGGCTGGGGCTGCGGACCGTCTTTCTTTTTGATTCTGAACCGCATTTTGGTGAATTTGAGTAGGAATAGTTTTCCAATTTACTTTATGCACATTTGGCTTTTGAGTATTGTAGCTTGGGTGCTGAGCTTTCTGTGTGTTTGGACTACTCTGTTGATTTGAGTCCTGATTAGGCTGTTCATGTGTGATCTGTTGATCCTTTTTCGCTAAACGTCTTGGGCTCGCTCCATTTTGTTGCCCATTGTGTAGAATTCCCTCAACAGCAAAAGGTTTTGTTGTATAATAATGCGGAGGCTGTGGTCGACACCCTTTGTATCCCGGGCGCCTGTTGTCGCTCTGACTTTGAGAATGACCGTTTCCAAAAGCCCTAGGTCCTTGATGCAACCTATGGTTCCACTGATTGAGTTTCGGCGAATTCCGCGATTCGATGTGTTTCGGCGGAGTGTTTCGTAATGACATTTTACTTATTCCATCTATTACGTGCATCTGCTCACGCTCCTTATCTTTATTATGCCAGTGGTAAAGCAAGTGCGCCTTCAAGTCCGAAAGCGAGTCCGGGGCAAACTCGCATTGATTACACGCCAGAGGCCGCGAATAGAGCTCATCTACTAGAGATTTTGGCAGTCGGGAAAAGCAGTTCTCCTTCTCCAGCTGAGCGTACAGTTCTAAAAGATAGCAGATATAAATATTTCAAGTAGTTCTGAATAAATCAAGGAATAATTATCACAAATTTCTTTCATAAATCAAATCGGATTGGTTTGCATTGCTTACTTACTTTCGTAGGGAACAAATAGTTCGGTGGTGTACGAGTTCCAATTATTCTTGGTCTTCATACATGGTGATACGAAATCCTTGGAGATGACGTGCATGTGGAGCCTTTGCATGCTCGGTTTGGCATGGAATCCCACCTGGAAGTCCTCCCAATGAACTCCTTTTATTTTGACAGCCTCTTGCGCCAGATGATGAAGCTCCCTTAAGAGCGGCAGATGTGTCCGGTTAAGCTGAAAGACGTAAGTTTATTTTACAGGTTTGGAATAGTTTTTGCTGCGATTGACACTTACATGAAAAATACTGGGAATGTCGGTCCGTGGAAGGGCCAAATAGTGATGCTTCGCCTTGGGAAACTTGTCGGGCATAACTGAACCGATCTCCGAGGAGGTAATCAGGTAGTCGGTCCTCGCCATGTCTCTGATTAATCCGAATTGCCGAGACATGTCGAATTCTGGTGATTAAAGTAACTTTAAGTTTACTTGATTAAGTTAAAGTAACTTTACTCTTTACAATTTTTAATGACAACTATAACACGAAGAGCTGACATCTAGTTGTTGGCAATCATGGGGTATCATTACGAATATATTTTTATTTAGATAAAAATATAAGGATTATAAAAATAGGTTTTTAGTTTGCCAATGTATATATTTATATATATAATGATATAACATAAGCTAGATTTAGCATCTGCTGTTTTTATCGATGTCGCTCCTTAAATGCAATAACAATGCTAATTGGTTGTGTTAAAATGTTTAATTCTATGTAATTCGAAATCATAAACCTTTGGTTTAATGATTTTAGAGGCTTGGTATCACTTCTGAGGTCATGATTCACTACAAAATGCCAATTTGGGAACGATTTTTGTGGATCTAAAGTCTTTCTGGTAGTTACCAACTGCTTTTGGAAATTTGGAATTAGGAATTGTTTCAATAGGAAAAATGATCCTAAGATGATGAATTTGTTGGCTGGGCTTGGACTGCATTCTGGCGGTTCTGTGGATTGAATATCTTACTTAGATTCCATTTCGGTCTAGCTCCCTGTTGCTGACCTGGCGGCCCAGCTTGACCGGCGCTGACTGATGCAGCATTCGGAAATTGCTGACGCCCTGAATGGTACAGTGGATGAGACTGACGACATGCGTTGAATCCTGGAGCCCTGAATCTGTTGTGCTGTTGTTTATGCGGAAAGCGTGGACCAGTCCGAGAAGCCATTGGTCCACGTGGCCCAAAACGAGGCTGCGGCGGTTTCTGTGGTTGTCTATCAAAGTGCGGAGTGTTCCGGAACGGATGGTTGGGATTCTTCTGATTCATCATGTTCACAGGAGGCCCGTTAATGTATTTGTCGTAACCAGTCTGGGCCTGCTGCTGTTGCGGCGTTAAGGGCTCGCCTGGATTTTCATTGGGATACTGAGCGATAGCGGCAACGGGCTGAGTTTGAATAGGTTCTTCAGGCAGCAGCTCCGGTTTTGCCTCCGCCTCATCCAGTTTGGTCTCAGATATCATTTTCATTATTTTATCGACTTTATTCTTCTGATCGCGCTCGTCTTCCTTGAGCCGCCAGTGCTGATACAAGTGAGCTTTCAGATCCAGCAGCATATTAGTAACAAATTCGCACTGGTTGCATCGCAATGGCATCTTATCTCGCAACTTATTGTATGTCTCCTCCGAAATGGATTCAATGGATCCCTGAACACTGAGCATCAGGTACGCAATTTGAAAGGGCATGAATAGTTCCGTATTGAAACTATTCCAGTGACTTGTACGTTTCATGGCCATGGAATAGAAGTCGTTAGAAATAACATGGAGATTTAGACGATTCCAGAAGGTGTTGACTTTGAAACCGATGAGAAAATTACGCGACTCCAGGTGCTTCTGCTTCTCGATGATTTGATTCGCCAGATCCATCATGTGATCCAGCAAGGGCAGCTGTTCTTCGGTTAACTGATTATAGGGAAGGAGCATGAATAGTGAATTCAACCTTCTGCCACAAACCCACCTGAGTTATATCCCTGAACTCTTCCTTGGCCACCACCCTAAAGTGGTATTGCGATTTAGGGTAGTCCGCTTTAATGACAACCGCCCGGTCACTCTCGATAAGGAAGTTCCTCTTATCCTTTAGCTTGCGCTTCAGCTCATCTCGGATATATGCCAATTTATCCGCCTCCATTTCCTTTTTGTATCCGTGGAAATTCCCGAAATCAAAGCAATATGAAAGCAGCCCAGCTGACTCTTCTGCTTTCTGTGGGAATGAACTGGTTCCCTAGTCGGCGCTAGTGGTTCGCTGGCAAACTGACTTCGGATCTTGAAGGTGCCCCACCAGATGCCCCTTGAGTGATGGTAAATTTCTCGCTACAAACTCGCACTGATTACAAATGAGTGGCTTGGCCAGTAGCTCGTCTTTCAGTGATTTTGGGAGTCGCGAAATGCTATTCTCCTTCTCCAGCTGGTCGTAAAGCTCTGAAATATTAAATTACTAAAATATATTAAAATTCATAACGATTAGCTAATACTGCCACACTTTCTGTATGGAATGCTCACAAAAACCGCCGCGCAACCGCCGGCACATCTCTAATTGGCTAACTTTAGATCATTAAATTTATTTGCTTTTACAGCAGGAACAGGCCACATATAAAGCCTGTTCCAATAGCCTTACTTGTGTAGGGCACAAACAGCTCGGTGTTGAATGAGTTCCAATGCTTCTTGGTCTTCAAGCTTGTTGATACGAAGTCCCTGGAGATGACGTGCAGGTGGAGCCTTTGCATGCTAGGCTCCGCGTGGAATCCCACGTTGAAGTCCTGCCACTGGACTCCTTTCACTTCCACAACGTTCTTGGCCAGCAGATGCAGCTCCTCCAAGAGCGGCAGATGGCTACGGTTCAACTGAACGGAGTAAAGAAGTGTTGGAGATAGTAAACCTCTGGAGGCAGAGGCACAATCTTTGCTCACGTGAAAGATGCTGGGAATGTCGGCCAATGGCAGCACCAGGTAGTGGTGATGTGCCTTGGGAAACTTGTCGGCAATGACCACTGCGATTTCTGAGGAAATGATCAAACTTTCTGGTTTCAAGATTTCTTTGGCTAGTGCATTTGACCAGGACATAACAAACGCTTTTGCCTAATTTGCTTAGAATTGTAAGGGTATTCGCTACCGGAGTTCGAATTTTAATTCGATTCTCTTTTTTTTCAAAAGCAAATATTTTAGTTATTTAATTGGCAATTTGCCAGGAACTGCTTTCTTTTATTACTTTCAGAGTTCACAGTGCAGCACAGCTGGCAACATAAGCATCGATAACTATCGACGTCTCACGACTCTACATACTATTAAATCATCGGCTTCAACTGCAACAAACTGAAAACAAAACAAAACCTCTAACAGCTGGATGTTAGTGCTGGAAAACGTATATAGCTAGAGCTGCTTGTTACATTTTTTCACTGAAAATATGTTATTAAGTTAAAAAGCAGTGTAATATACAAGACTTGTTTCACGCATTTATGTATTTTAAAATGCGTAATGTTGTAAACTTATAAAATAACGATTTATTGGAAATTGAAATTATATTATATATGTGGTACCTAACCCACTGTCCGAATGGTGAAGAATACCGATATGAGGGTTACTCGCTGGTATTTTTTTGCCGATCCCGATGCGGTCATACTGTTGTTTACCTCTGTGCATGCCGCATAAATAGCAAAATTACGTGATAATTGTTTGTAAAAGCTGACTAAAATCGCTGCTGCCATGGAAGCCAAGTCCGTGCCGGCGCCCCAGCCACGCCCCCGTGCCATGGCTGAGCCGCTGCACATCCAGCGCTTGGAGGCGGCCCTCAACATGCGACCCTTCATGAATATGGCCAAAAGAAGCCTGCGGAAGCCACTGAGTAGCGACGAGGAAACGGACGACGAGCATGTGGTCAAGAGGGAACAGGATGTACAGGACTCTGACGACTCCTCCACCGTGGGCGTGGTCCGAATGAAGCAGTCCAGGAAGCGGAAGTGTCGTCTGTTGGCGAGCAAGGAAGGTAAGTTGGTATCTGGAGCAGCTTAGTACACCTCCTACACCTAATTACCCTTAACAGAGCGACAAAGTGTCAAAGCACAGCTTTATAACTTCAACGATCTGACTAGCGATCGGGAATGGCTATACGATCTCCTCTTGAGCGACACGGAAAGCGACGATCCCACTATCACGGAAGATGAGTATGTGCAGCAGCTGCTGAGGGAGCACGTTCGGGAACAGCGTCAGCGGAAGAACTACTACAAAAAGGCCGCGGTGAGTGATGCAGATGTGTCCAGTGGTTTGGCTTGCAGTTCATGTATAAACTGATGTTAATAAGGAGTGTGTTTAATCCCTTCCAGAATGCCCAGTATGCATACTATGGCAGCGGCTTGCTGTCCAACCACGACATCTTTGCCGAGCGTCAGCTGGCAACTGCAGGAGTGCGCAAGAGGCGTCGCCGCACCAAACAGGAAATACTTATGGCCCGTTTGGCTGAGGCACAATCTGGACCAAAACCACCCAAACAGAGAAGGAGAGGCCGTAAGAAGCGCGATAGCATGGGATCACCAGAATCCGGTGAGGTGCCTCCGTCAGAGCTGGGTAAATATACATTTGGTGACACGCTGCCAAACAATGACGACGACGACGAGGATGGTGGCGAGGTTGACTACAAAAGGGAACTGGCCAGCTTGGCATTGGATTACCCAGAGGAGGAAGAGATCGAGGAGGAGGTAGATGTGGAAGGCGGCACCGAGGGACAGGTGACAAAAGTTCGGCGAAAGCGAAAGAACCCAGCAGCTTTGGCCGCTCGTCGTCGGCGCATCTGGCAGATCATGTCCAAAAAGGAATCTGGCAGACTGCAACGCATCAAGAGTAATAATCACAAGGAAATGCTCGCCAATTGCAAAAGGGTGGCTGGCATGTGCGCTAAAGTGGTGCGACAGCGTGCTATCAATTCCCAGAGGATCATGAAGGAAACAGTGTGGCGTGCCAAGCGACTTGCCAGGGAAATGCTCGCCTATTGGAAGCGGTATGAGCGCGTGGAGCGGGATCAGCGGCGTAAGCAGGAGCGAGAGGCGGAGGAACAGAGAAAACAGGACGTAGAACTTATTGAGGTAAAACGTCAGCAGCGTAAGCTCAACTTCCTCATCACCCAAACCGAGCTGTATGCCCACTTCATGTCTAAGAAACTGGGCCAGGGCAGCGAAGAGGATCAGCTGCGCATTCTTAGCCAATTGGATGAGGAGACCAATGCCAGGTTGGCAGCTCAAGATGACTATGACGCAGGAGAGATGAAACTTTTGGCCCAGGAAAATGCCGAGGCAGCTATGCAAAGAGATCTGGACAAAACTAGGGCATTTGATGTCTTTGCTAAAAAGAAGGAAAAAGAAGAGGAGGAACAAGAGCAGGAAAGAGTAGAGGACATAAAACCAGAACCCCGTCCCGAAATGAAGGACCTACCCCAACCGAAAATGTTTAAGGGAACTCTGAAGGGCTACCAAATCAAGGGTATGACATGGCTCGCAAATATCTACGATCAGGGAATCAGTGGCATACTGGCAGATGAAATGGGCTTGGGAAAGACTGTCCAATCGATTGCTTTTCTTTGCCACATAGCCGAGCACTATGGAGTGTGGGGTCCCTTTCTAATAATCTCACCCGCCTCTACGCTTCACAATTGGCAACAAGAGATGTCCAGATTTGTGCCCGACTTTAAGGTGGTACCATATTGGGGTTCACCTGCCGAACGAAAGATCCTGCGCCAGTTTTGGGACCAAAAGCACTTACACACACGCGACGCCAGCTTTCATGTGGTAATTACTTCGTACCAGCTGGTGGTCAGTGATTACAAGTATTTCAACCGGATCAAGTGGCAGTATATGGTTTTAGATGAGGCACAGGCCATTAAAAGTGCCGCCTCGCAGCGTTGGAAGCTATTACTGGGCTTCAGCTGTCGTAATCGATTGCTACTCAGTGGCACACCCATCCAGAACAGCATGGCTGAGCTGTGGGCACTGCTGCACTTTATTATGCCAACGTTATTTGATTCCCACGATGAGTTCAACGAGTGGTTCTCCAAGGATATTGAATCGCATGCGGAGAACAAAACGGGTATTGATGAGAAACAAATTTCCAGACTCCACATGATCCTGAAACCCTTTATGTTGAGGCGGATAAAGAAGGATGTGGAGAACGAGCTGTCGGATAAAATTGAGATCATGGTGTATTGTCCGCTGACCATACGTCAGAAGTTACTATACAGGGCGCTGAAGCAGAAGATCCGCATTGAGGATCTCCTTCACCTGACCAGTGGTTCCACTACTACTGCGTCCTCCTCATCGGCATCGAATCTGATGAACCTGGTCATGCAATTCCGCAAGGTATGCAATCATCCTGAGCTTTTTGAAAGAAGGGACGCAAAGAGCCCGTTCTTCATGCGCTGTGCGGAGTATACTATTCCCAGATTGATTCACGAGGAAGGACTCATACACAGAATGCTGCCCAGTCGTAAGCACTTGCTCTATAACCGGTAAGTGGATAGGTTTTATACATTTTATCATATTTTAATTTTTAATCCTTGACTGCCCATCTGCAGGTTCAATATTTTCAAATCAGAATACATGCAAAGGTCTCTTTTTGAGGATGTGAGCGTGAATAGTTGCTTCGGATTTACCCGACTTTGCGATTTATCTGTGGGAGATATGGTAGAAGTAACTCTAAATGGACTGATAGATTTGTGAGTATTTTTATAACCCCTTATTGTATTAACAAGTGGTTAAATACTTACAATACTTACATTTGTTTTTCGACAGTCTTTTGCATTATCGAAGAGTTCTGGAGAAATACCCACTGCTGGCCTACCGTCGCTTTTGGTGGAAAAAGCAGCCGGACAGTAGATATCAACTGCTGGAACCGATGCTGGAAAACAAACTAGCTCTCGACTATATGCCACCAAACAGTGTCCTTAAGAACTTCATATTCACAGCAATGGTAAAATAAATAATAGCTATACATTTTTAGTCGAACAATTTATACAAAGATTTATGTTTAAAGACCGCCAACGAGAGCAGCGTTTACGCATTTGGCGATTACTTTACGTACAATATGCAGGAAACGATCGAACACCGTGTAATTCGGTCAAAGATTCTCAAGAAGAAAACGTCGCTAATCGAGGAGATGGAGGATGTGTCCAAGCAAAAGCTGGAAATCGAGTCTGTGGAGGTGCAAACCAAGTCGAATGCCAAAAGCGATGTTAAGGTGACGACGCTGCTGCTGCTACCAGAGTTTCCGCATCGCCCACGAAAGCCAAGAAAATACGTATGCGAACCCCTTTCCATGCCACGAATTCTTTACGATTTGGGACAGAAAGTTCAAGCTGTGCATAGATATTTATAGTAAGTTTCAAATGGCTTCATCAAAACCGATCCAGGTTTAAACTTTTTTTTATATCAATTTTAGCTGCGAGAGTCGATCTGCAGCCTGGTCCCAGATTCGGCACAATCAGTGTGAGAACAGCCAGGGCAGGGAGCTTGTCTCCAGTGGATTGGCCTTGTGCAAGCCTCATAGTGGCTGGTCCTCGATTGTGGTGCCCGACAAGGAAACCCTGATTACCGATGCCGGCAAGCTTTTTGTTCTGGACAATTTGCTTACTCGATTAAAGGCGAATGGACATCGAGTGCTCATATACTCGCAGATGACCAAGATGATTGACCTGCTCGAGGTAAGCTTATTAAACTGTAAACGCTCACTGTCACTTGAAACACTTGATAAAATTTCTAGGAGTACATGTGGCACCGCAAACATCGCTATATGCGCCTGGATGGCTCAAGCAAGATTTCCGCTCGTCGCGATATGGTTGCCGATTTTCAAACGAGAGCAGATATCTTTGTGTTCTTGCTCTCTACGAGAGCCGGAGGACTGGGAATTAATTTAACAGCCGCCGATACGGTGAGTTTATATTATACTTACATTTTCATTTACATCGATGTATAATACCAAATACTTTTTACTGCGCCTTTCAAAATGGTTTGTACCTTGTTTCGATTTCGTTTCATTTCATTTTTCTTGAAATCACATTGAGAATGGATATTAGTGCCTTTTAAAAACTTTTCACTCATACGCTCTCCGAAATTTCTATTGTATTAGTAAAATCCAATTCATTTCCAACAATAACTTTGAGTAGTCCAAATTTCAAGTTCATTTCAAATGCATAACAACAGCGGTTTAGAACCCATGGACAGGACCAAGACTACGAAACTTCCTCAGCTCAAGTCCAGCGTTACTCCCTACAGACCAAAGCCGACCCTAATCCATAGTGATTCCCCAAAACTAGAGAACGACAAGCGTAATGGGTTGGACTTGGAGCTGCTGGATAATCCAGAGATACCGAGCATAAAGCGAGTACGATGGGCCCCGATGTATGGGGAAAGGAGCCCGAGTAAGTCCGGCTTTTCCAGCGTTCCACTAAGCTCCAAAAAGGCTCAGTTTGATCAGGACACGGCAGATGAGTTAATACTGGCTAACGAGCTTCGATTGGCGGTGCATCGCGGGGGAGGATCCATCGATCCCGACAAGAACTACGAGCTGAAAGCTCGTCTGTCGCCCCTGCAGTTGCCATACAGTCGAGTGCAGCGAATTCTGAAGGAGTGCGAGTTGAGCGAGAGAAATCATCACACCTATTGTATACCCATGGACTATGGGCGGCAATTGGTTGCCATGGTTTGCAAGATCAGGACGGATAATCTTCCCGAACTGAAACTTCGCTTGGCCTCTTTACTGCGGCAAAACAAAGCGCGCTTCTTCAATCGACACTTATTCAACGAAACTGGCTTGATTGAGGCGACGTTGCAGAGCGTAACACCATTAAGCTTTGACGAATTCAATCAAACGTTGCGAACTGATGCTTTGTGGTGCAAAGCCACCGATAGCGCCATTATCGACCTGGCCAAAGGATCTGTTTTGTTCAAGTGTCGACCTCTGGACCTCCAAGAGGTCGAGTACAAACTCAGACAGTGCAACTACAAGATTGTACATAAGGAGGTGGGACACTGTCCAAACAAGCCGCTCGTCGAGTTAAATGATCGCCAAATGGCCCGCTATCAGGAGTTTCGTAAAAACCTTCTTCAAGATATAGATGTCGTAAAGATCTATGACAATGTGCGTGTCCAGTAGTTCAAATCAGTTCGGCAAAAATCACAAGTAATTTTAAATTATCAAAAGTGATTCCATAATACAAAACTCCTCATGACCCTCTAGAACTTTATTATCGTGTCAACTATTTGATTTATATAGTTTATAGTAAAGTTATCTTTCTTTTTGAAAGTGTATTTTGATCAGTACTCTATTCAAGTACGAAAAATAAGCACTCTATCATGAATGTTTTCACTAGACTTATATGAGTGCGAAATTATAATGGGGACTGCTTTGAGTAGGTACTCAAACGTCGAATATATATAAGCGGTCACTAGTGTGGAAAGTCTAATAAATTTTAAATATAGCACTATGACTTCTTCCAAAATGTTTTATATTTTTTCCTATGCAGGCTAAGCTCTTAGTTCTCTAAAATATAGTAATTGTTCCCCTTTCACTTGGTGATTTATAGACAGGTTTGGGACAATATTTTACACGTCAGTATAGAGAGAAATTCCTTTGCCATTGTCCCGATCTTGGTGGCGGAAAAACCCTGTGTGGCTCTTGTATTCATTTGCTAAACTACTTGTTCATGCACTGCGGCAATCGATGGTGAATCTTGAGCAAGGGGTGGTGACGGGTGGGTTTGCGGATGGCGATGGATATGGGGATGAGCTTGGAGTGAGTGGCGGCAGACCATGATTTACTCGTGTGATCTTTATCGCCGCGCAACAATGAGATCCACCAATTCGAGTCCAGCGACCACGTAGAAGAATTCTCAGCCGAAAAGGATACAATATCGAACAGAATCTGGCCATGTTTCTCCCCCAGCATTTCTTGTTCGATTTCAGTGGTTCTGGCCCGGAGTTCGTGTGATTCGTGTGAACATTTTCGCCCGGTTCCTAAATCATTTTGTCACCGGTTTTGATTTGTTATTTGCGCACCCTGGCCAAGAGTAATTTGGTTTCAGCTCCTACTCTTCAGTCACTTTATAGCCAGGTTCTCAGGCTCAGTTCTTTTCGCCCGATCGGCCTGCCGGTCTCACTTGCTCAGGTTTATATTTTGTGTTGACTAATTCGATGTTGGTATTTTAGCTGGCGGATCTTTGAAGCCGGCTTCAAAGACCTTTAATAAATAATCGTAGGATGGAAGATTTCTTCACGATGACTCAGAATTGTACATACTTCATGCCAATGTAGCACTTTAAACGTTTGATTTTTCTTGATTTATAAACCTAAACTTTCGTATGCATTGATAATTAACCAACGTGCTTAATGTGAAAATATAATACTTAACCAAGCTAAATTGAGGAATTTTACAACTTCCTGCAAAGCTAAAAAAAATCACATATTTCACATACCAAGCAATTTCCACAAGCCTTTGAATTATTGCAAGAATTTTCATTTATTTTTCGATATAATTTCTCAAACACCATTGGAAGGAGTGTGGCCCCTTCTACTCGTCTCCTTCCCTTTGAGGCCTTTCAACAAGAACAAAGGTATTTGCCGTTCATGTATTTGGCGCATTCCGGAATAATTTGACCAAAAACTCAACATTTTGGTATTTCATCGGCCTTTCGTTTGCCCTCCTTCCCCAATATTCCCAACCAAGCCCCAAATGCCCAAAAGAATGTCAAAGAGGAAGTAAGAACTGTACCAGTTACATTTTAAATGATACAAGACCCACGATTTAATTGTATTTTATGCTATTTATAACCAAATAGTATTGTTGAAAACAAGTTCACTTGGGACTTGTTAAATGGATCTGCCCGGGTCATTAGAATGCGTGACTCGATTCGGTTTCGACCAACAACAAGATTTATGACATTTTCTAAAGCAATGCAAAGTCTTTAAGTAGCCGGCTGTCCATCGATCTTGATATGCGCAACACGTTTCTGAATTTAGTGCAATTCATTGGGTGTAGGATCTCCGCTCTTCCTCCGCGGATCATCTTTCCCCACTTTTTTTTTGGGACCGTCTATGTCCGCGATAGACTGTCGGAGTGGTCACACCTCTACGAGCATTTTGATGGATTTGTGAGCTACATAAATTTACAGTCTTTATTGCATCATATTTGGAAATCTGTCGCAGCTGAGGGTATAATAAATTCGTTAAGCTTTTTTTAGAAACATAAAGCTTTAGGTCTACCCGTTTTGCGACTGTCCTTACTAAGCGATTTCAAGTTTGGGGATCTATTCTATGGCCACTCTGCAAACTACTTGCATTTTCAGAGAATAACCCACTCAACTTATTTGTTAATTGTGCAGAGGACAAGTGGGTGCTTCAGATTAGAATCTCACCTGAACAATTAAGTGTAGTTATAAGGTCAAATATATAGGTTTTCTTATAAATGATTACTGATAAGTTTAAGCAATTTGAAAAAAGATTTGTTTCTTTGGTTGCAATTTGGAATTAATGATAGAAAAACTATAAATTTTATATGTTTAATATTCGGTTTATTAGGTCCAATCACTGGTGTTTATATAGTTATACATTTAAAACAAAAAAACTGATAACATCTTCTATACTAATTAAAATCGTCGTTCGAGAGATTAGTCCTCCAGCCATTGGGCCACGAGCTTGATCAGCTTTTTCTTGGAGGCCACCAGTTCGGCACTATCGCTGGCACTGATCGATCCAGTATCGGGACAATGGGAGGCGTACGGGATAATGGTGGCTCCCTGGGCAACTCCAGCACCCACCTTGCTCCAACCGTCAAGAGCTCCCTGCACAAAGTAGATGTTGGTGGCGTTAACGTTTAGGCCGCCGAAGTCATCGTTGGTTGCGCGGATATTAGCGTGGATGCCAGCCGAGTCGTACTTCGATCCAAAGACGCCCTCACAGGTGTCCTCATAGAGAGTGGCCGGAAAAGTGGATCCAAAGGGTTGGCTTCTGCTGCCGGAAGACTGGAACCATCCGAACTCGCTGCAGGTCTGGAAAATCCAGGGCAAGTCACCTTAAAGATTCAAAAGAGGTTTCAGCAAAGATATATGATGCTAAAGGCAAGTAGCACTTACTATCCTGGTAGTTCTCCTTCGACCATTCGTAGTAGCCAACAGCTCCCTTGAAGGTCGTGCTAAGGCAAGCTCCGGAATGCTCATTGATTTTCCAATTAATAAACTTGGACAAAGCAACGGAATCATCGTCACTGAACTCTCGCAGAATCGAGCAGTAGGTGGGTATATCATATTTCTCTGGTCTATGGGTAAATAATAAATTGTTAGTATATCCTTTGGATTATTTCATATGACCTACTTTTGGTACTGAGCAATGCCAGCAAAAATGTTCGCTATGGTGCTGAAGATCTGCCAACGGTCCTGTTCGCTGTTTACATTAAAGTTGGAGCACAGGTTCAATTCCTTCACTGCCTGAGTGCCGTTTCCAATCTCAAAGAGATTCTCATAGTACGAGGTGGCGTTATCGATCAAATCATAGCAATATTGTCCTCCAAGGGTGGCGTACGACTCGCCGACCACCTTCATGTAGTCCTTAAAGTTCACCTTAGCCAGGAGCGGAGCAGACGAGGCCCAGCTGCCCCTAATGATTTCCGGATAGAGCTTCCTGATCCAGGTGGCCATGGTGGCCGAGTAGGAGCAGCCAGAGACCACAACCTTGGAGTCCTTGTACTTGTCCTCCTGCTTCAGCGTGGCAATCACGTTAATCACATCAGCCAGGGCCTGATCCACGCTCTGGTATTTGGCCAAGTTCTCAGTGGACAGAGGACTAAAGGGAGCAGTTGTATTACTTTAGCTGCACGGAACTTAGTAATGGTGTCTTAACTCACGTTATAGGGATACTCTGTCCAAAGAAGCGATGTTCAGTGTAGAGAAGGGAACCGTTGTGCTGCTTAGCAATGTCCTTCCACAGTCCAGAGGTAATTCCACTGGGATCGATAGCCCACTCGCCGCCCAAGTAGATAAAGATGGGAGAGCCATCAACGAAGTACTTGTTGTTGATATAGATTCGCTAAGAAACAGGAAGACGTTAGTGAAGCGTACCATACTTAGTATAAAGCTAATCCTTACATCCTGCCAGGTGGCGTTGTTGCTATCATCGAAGTTGTCTAGTTTTTGGGTGATCCAGCGCTCCTCCACCTTGGCCCTGGTCTTCATTGGTTCAACTGGAGGACCTCGGTGCAGTTCTCTCAGAGATTTGACGAACGCATTCGCCTCCGGTTTCTGTTCACCCAGACTAGCTGCTGCAGTCAGAGGTGCAAGTAGGGCGAGCACTACTAGGGTATACTTCATATTGCTGGATAGTTCACAAGTTTGCGAATGATTTGCCTTCATCGGTGGCCGACTATTTATTGGAAATTATTCGCTACTGGCAGTCCCATTAACCTTAGATAGGGCCTTTGGGCGCTTAATTGCAAAGCAAACAAAAATCGGAAATATATTACACTGATAAAGTCGAGGGTTCTTTGTTCGTATCATGTCTTGCATCACGTTTATGGATCTAGGTTCATTAGAATGCGTTTCGTCTGCGCAAAGACAAAGAATATTGTCTCTGATTGTATTTATTTAAAGCCTATTTATATAACCATGTTCAAATTTTATATAAAGGTTCTCTTAATTTAAACCATAAATTATTTTCTAGCAATGTTTATATAACACATTTTAAGGGATTCACTTAAAATTAAAAAAAAAAGCGAGCAAGTGGAGTATTATGTTTAAATTTTGAGGTACACCATTTGACTAAATTCCTTGGTGAATAACCTAGATACCCATCTTTATATATTAGACTTATACTCTCCTTTGCGTTACTTTTGGCTTTGAAATTTAAATGAAACTCCAATTAACAAGCCAAATATCCACTTATTAATCGTTGTGAAATATGTTCTCTAACTTATTTTTGTAACTAGCTTACTTAATAGTATAAAAGTGTAGTTTGTTAAATAGTTTACTTGTACACGTGCCCTGCAATCTTCCACTCTTGGCAATTTAATCCTATATAAGCAAAAGTGACAATTTATTGGTCATTGTTTTGTTACCAAATGTTTACTTTTTTAGGTGCCTTGGTCAATAAGCTAAGATCTTAAAATGATGTAAGAAAAAGGAATCAATTTCATTCCCTATCATTTTTATGTAAGTGCAAGCAAAGGAGTTACGTTATACGTTATAGCTTCATCATAAAAGTAAACTAATAGTTAAACTTAGTAGGCAATTAATGTAGGTAATAAAATATAATACGCTAGTAACTACTGATGCATATATATGTTATATTTTGTTTGTATATATATATGATATATATACAAATATGTGTATAAATGTATATTGATGCAAACAAATTCTTTTGTAAGGTTGGAAAATAATTAGTGTTATGATTAAAACACCAAAATATCTACAATATAAATATCTATTTCGAATACTTATTCTATGGAAATTAAAATTTTTTTTCAGTTCTATTATTTTGTTTTTGACGCAGCTTTAATAGCATAACCTTCGGCGCATTACAAAAAATTGTGATAACCTTTGAATAAAATCACATTTTTATTCGAATTTTTGGTAAATAACTTTAAATTATCTGGAACATATAACGTTCAAAAACAAGTATAAACTAGTGTCTTAAATAAAAACGATGGAAGTATATGCCATATTTTCTTCATAGTTTATTTAGGCCAAAGATACATTTTGAAGAATTGAAAGAGGTTTGGTAAACGTTTCAAAACGATTATGTTTAGAAAATCAAAACAAAACTCTTAAGGATTTTTTAATACTTGTAATAAATATCAAATAGTGGCCAACGCTAGCCAACAAATCTAGGCCAACCACTGCCGAACCAATTCAGCAAGTTTCTCCTTAGAGGCCCGCATTTCGACGGAATCTGTGGACTTGATCGATCCGAAGTCGGCGCAATGCGATGCGTTGGCGATGAGCGTGGCTCCCTGCTCCACTCCATGACCCATCGGGTTCCAGGGATCCAGGGCGCCGTGGGTCATGTAGATATTATCCACGCCGGGCTCCATGCCGCCGAAGTATTCGTTGGTACTGGCTGCATTGTTGTTGATCTGTTCATTTCCGTATTGCGAACTGAAGACATCACCGCACAGATTGATGTAAAGGGTGGCAGGGAACTTGGTGCCAAAAGGTTGATTCCTGGAGCCAGAGCTCTGGTACCAGCCATACTCATTGCAGGTCTGATAGTACCAAGGACGACCTGTAGATTTGGCAAGTATTTAAGAGAGCTTTCTTTGATCAGTATTGAATCGGTCACTTACTGGCGTCAAAGTGGTCCACTCCCCAGAGATAGTACTCAACACTGCCTTCGTACCTGGCATCGATGCAGTTGCCCATTCCCCAGGCCCAGTACACAAAGTTTGCAATGGCCGTGGCATCATCATTGAAGCTCAGAAGGTAGTCACAGTAGTACTCAATGTCGCCGGTACTGAAATATTAGTTTCAATTTTTCGATCCGGATTCTAGCAATACAAAACCCTACCCTTGGTATTGAGCGACTCCGGCGAAAATATTCGAGATACTAGAGAACAGGGTCCACAAGTCCAGGTCGTTCTGATCATCGAAGCTGTTGCACAGGCGCAGCATGGCTCTAGCTTCAGCTCCGCGTTTGTTGGCGAACATGGATTCCAGCTCGGCAATCCCGTTCTCAATCCTATCATAGCACTTCTGGCCGCCCAACTGAAGGAAGGCCTGGCCCACCACCTCCTTGTATTCGGTGAAGTCAACCTTGGCCAAAAGGGGAGCACTGGAGGCCCAGCCACCGACAATCAAATCGGGATACAGACGCTTGAACCAAACCACCATGGTGGCCGAGTAGGAACCGCCAGCCAGAATCACCTTGGAGTTGGCCAGCTGGGGGTTCTCCGCCTTGAAGGTCTCAATGAAAACGGCCACATCGGCCAAGGCCTGCTTAACATCCAAGTACTTGAGATCATCGGTTGACATGGTTCTAAGAAAGTATGAATTACTCAGAGCTAATGAATGAATGCTCATTGATTACTCACGATGTTGGTACACTTTGACCATAGTAACGATGTTCAGTGTAGACGAGAACACCCTTGTGTTCCTGGGCCATATCATACCAGTGACCAGCGCTTACCATGCTCTCCTCAATCTCCCATTCGCCTCCCAGGTAAATGAAAATGGGACTTCCCTCAGTTTGAAACTCATCATTGAGCAAATAACGCTGAAATATGTGAAATGGCACGTGTTCAAGCTCTGGGTGTTATCTTATTTTTGTGTAACTAAGAATAATGTGTCGAGCTTATGGAAATTTTTATGGGCAATATAGATCTCCTCCTTCGGAATATACATACCATCTTATAGGTTTGCGTGTTGCTCGCGTCAAAGTTATCCAGTTTCTGGGTGATCCATTTCTCCTGGACATTGGCACGCTTGGTCATCACCTGGTGTGGTGGACCGCGGTTTAAATTCTTCAGAGTCTTGACCAAAAGAGGCACATCTTTAATCTTCGGAATGTCCAGGGAGTGGACAAGTCCTATGACCAACACCACAAAAAGGCAGACCAAACGCAGAGCAGCCATTTTCACAAATGAAGCAACTAACGGGTCCGATTATGGTTTTAAAGCTCACGGTGTCACATTCTAAAGTAATTTCCTACCACGATAAGGATTGTAAATTAATTAGTTGATAAGTGACCAGCGACATGATATGATAGCTTCCCAAGTTGCGATTACAGTTTCGCGTTCGCTGTCCATCATAAATCGCTCGGAACTTTGGATTAGTCGGAAATTCCAATTTATTGTCGGCAAATCAAAATCACAGCCGTGACATTATTACCTAATCTATGAGATTTGCCGATCTTTAGATTTTGTTTATAAATCAAAGCTTTTATAATTTATTACTGTTCAGCCAGTTTACGGGATTCGTTGACATACAGTTTTATTTAGATAAAGCCCTAAACATTATTAAATTTTAAAACGAAGATGTTTATCGGTTTGTTTATAAGTAAAATCCGCAGAATTTTTTTTTTGGTTTTCCATTCGGTGCGACCTTATCTACGATTATTTAACCCATTCGCGGACCAGTTCGGCTATACGTTCTTTGGAAGCTCTCATTTCAGCAGTGTCACTCGAGCTGATCGAATTGAAGTCCTTGCAGTGGGCATGCTCTATAAAGTCACAGAAAAAGTAAAGTAAATTCGATTATGTAGTCCCATCTAATCACCTGGAATAATAGTGGCCTGAGTTTCGTCCTGAATTCCCATCGCCCTCCAGGGATCCAATTGCCCATGGGTGAGGTAGACGTTTTCCACATTAGGAGACAATCCACCAAAGAACTGATTGGTGATGCTCACTTGGTTGCTAATGAACTCGTTGCTGTACTCTGAGCCATATAAATCGGCACACATGGTGGTATAATAGGTAACAGGGAATTGGGTGCCAAATGGCTGGGCTCTAGAACCAGATGTCTGATACCAACCATACTCATTGCAGGTCTGGAAGATCCACTGACGCACTGAAGTTATTCAGAAGCAGCTATTGAATATTTAGCTTTTTAGACCTGTCAACTGCGAACTTACTAATGTTGCCATTGTAATTAGTGTCCAGGAGCAATGCAGTAATTGCATCATAACTAAGGTCGTGGCACTTGCCACCGCTCTCCTCAAATACATCCAACAAATATCCAGCAACGCCAATAAGATCATTCGAACCGGCCATTATCTTCTCGCAAACGCCCTCAATTTGGCCAGCACTGGAAGTGGAATATTAGTTTGTTATCTAACCCAAATACCGTTCCGGCTATTATACAAACTTGTGAGTCTGCACCACGCCCGCAAAAATATCGGAAATCTCGCTGAACAAAGTCCAAACATCCAGATCGCTGTAGACATCAAAGGGTTCGCACAACTTGAGCAGGGCCTTGACCTCTGCACCTCGTTTGGTGGCTATCATAGTCTCCATCTCGGCAATGCCGTTTTCAATTCGCTTGTAGCAGGCAGATCCACCCATTTGTTCGATGGATTGGCCAGTGACTTCCTTGTACTCTGTTGAATATATGATTTATATTTTATGCCACCAAAGGGCCGTTGCAACTGCCAAACTCACCCACAAAGTTGACCTTGGCAAGGAGCGGAGCACTGGAAGCCCAACCTCCAGCCACCAGATCGGGATAGAGCTTCTTGAACCAGGTGACCATTGTGGCGGAGTAGGAACCTCCAACAATAATGACCTTGGACTCGGACAGACCTTCATGGTTTTGCTTGATGGTGTTAATGAAATGAGCCAGATCGGCCAGGGACTGATTCACACTCAGGTATTTGATGTTTTCATTCGATAGATCACTTTAAAGGTATGGAAAATAGTTTCTTTAGAAGCACCCGATTGTTTTCAGAATCACTTACGGCAAGGGCTTGCTTTGGCCATAGTAGCGATGCTCTGTGTAGGCCAAAAGAGCATTGTGCTCCTTGGCCATGTCGTATAGATGACCACCGGTTATCCTGCCCGATGAGATCTCCCATTCTCCGCCAAGATAAATAAAAAGTGGTGCTCCAGACTTGTACAGTGCATCGTTGAGCATATAGCGCTGAAAGAGATTAATACAATCATTGTACATGTCCAAGAAAACCTCTTAAATAAGAATCAATCTAAATTATGCAATATACCATTTGCCATGTGCGGGTTTCTGCGGCGTCGAAATGATCCAGTTTCTGTTCAATCCAAAGGGTTTGAACTACATCAGCTCGATTCTGAATGGTTGGCAGTGGTGGCTCCTCGTGGATCCTTTTGAAAGTCCTCTCGAATATGCTACCATGGGTTTGGCCCAGGGCCAAAAGAGCCAAAGAAATGCCTAGCCAAAGTTTCATCGCCGAGCTTTAAAGTAGGACTGATCAACGTTTAGCAGCTTATGCGCCAACTAATTCCATTGCCTTAGCTAAAAAGGCAAATCTTATCGCCAACGCAGTATTTAATTAGTGGTTTTTAAGCCAGTAAATAATATTGTCAACTGGGCCAAATAGATTGTTGGCATTTTGTGCTCCAACGACATGCGGCGTCTTATCGAGTACAATGGTATTCGCGTCGACTGTTTCGATTATCAATCATTGGGTTTCACTCACTCAATTTGAAGGTACTTGAAATGTGGGTAATAGAGTTAACCGATAAGGGTTATACAAGGTGTAGTACAATTACTAACTACCATCTAATGATTATACACTTTTAAAGAGTCTTTCAATGCTTTCATTAAGTACACCAATCTGTTTTAGTGTAAAATTATATATTTTTACAGCTTTTTGTAAATGGAATAATACACTTTAAAGTGGTTAATCATTTTGTAATTTTTGCACTTCGAAATCGATGTCCATCAACAGGGTTTTTATGTATGGGTTTACATTCACTGCTGATGGCTGTAGATCCTCGCAGTGAGTGGCCCCTTAAGTTATTAAAATGGGTTAGTAATTTCTGAGATTAATATCAAAATCAATGTCAGCTTACCCTTTAAAATATAAGTCCGATTGTGTTTTCTCACCTTAGTAGCTGACCAAGCGTCAATTTCTGGCTGGGTTAAGAAGACGCGCTGCATCTTTTCACTGCTGTCCAAGTCCCTAAAGTTATGATCAGTGTTTTTCACTTTCTTATTTATGTAACAGTAGGAAAACTTGTATCCAAAGACATCAGCACACATGTCTAGCCAAAAATCAAGTGGAACGTAATCAGAAGTCTGAAAGTTTCCAAGCTGAGTACAACATTGGTACAACCAAAGGCGTGCTAAAAAAAAAGACTTTTGTGCAAGATTTTATGATGTTTTGAAATCTGCGTACATGAGTCTGTGATTAATCGAACATCCCGCAAAGGCGTTAAACTGGAAACTGAGTCGTAGCACTTTGTCGAATTTTCATTAAGTTTATCTCTGAGGTAGGAAGTAAAAGAGGTTTCCGAAATCTCATTGCAGGCTTTTTGAATATTGTTTTCACTATTGAAAAGAAATGAATTATTTACTTTATATTTACCACTAATTTACATACTTTTCGTATTGCACCAGAGAACCAATGACTTTTGTTAATCTTTCAAATAAATTAATTACATGAAAATTATTGACGTGGTCAAATCCGCAAATATTCATTTCCACAAGCTTTGAAGTATTATCTTTTTTAATGGCTTCTCGAAGAGTTTGGAAACCATATATGATCTCATCATGACACTTTTTACCACCAATTTGTTGAACAATCTTAAAAACTTCTGAATAGTATTCTTTTAGTTCAATTTTAAACTGAAACGGGGCACTGGAACCCCAGCCCAAATCAATCAAGTCTGGATAGAGTTTGGCAAACCAGGGCACCATAAAACCTGAATACGATCCTCCCACAAGAAATACCTTGGACTGTCCAAAATAAGTGGTATTTGATTTAAAAAATCGTATTAGTTGTGCCACATCTGCCATTGCCTGAGGAACTGTGAGGTATTTTAGGGACTTTAAGCTGAGATCTCTAGAAAAGACAATGTTCGTTATTTATCATTTTAATTTGTTATTATGGTTGAAAACGCACTTTGTCGCCTTACTTTCTCCATAGTAACGATGTTCACTGTGCACCAGATATCCGCCATACTTTTTGGCCAAGTCGTGCATAAAACTCTTGCTCAACATAATGTTTGAAACATTTGTAGTAGGCGATAAAATTGTTCCCTCCCCACCAATAAAGAAAAATATTGTGCCATTTGGCTTGAAATAATCTTCCTTGATCATATATCTCTGAGAAGTGTAAGTGGTTTAAGACTTTAAAAACTATATGTAATATTTTTGATACCATTTTAAATGTTCTGGGATTCTTATGAAAATGATCCAATTTCTGCTCAATCCATCTAAACTCAATAGTTTCCTTGTCGGATCGAATTCCAATAACAAGAGCACTTATATAAAACAAAATTAAAATGCGCTCACACATTTCTGCTACTACTAAACTGGTTGTGAAGTTTATTTTATTTTTATAATGTTGCAGTGGGATTTAAAGTGCAACTAATCAATTGTGCAAAGAAAATCGGTTGACAATAAATATTGTTTGTAACATTTTGTCACATACCCATTACAAGAAATATATTAATTTATTAGAAAAGTATATATCCCAAATGTATTTCCGTATGTGAATTTGATTTGCATTATAATGCAAAATAGAAAGCCGTCTCAGCTTCCAAAATTTTCCAAATGGCAGAATTCCCGCGCTATATACTCAATTGATCATTTATTCCATTTAATAGACAGATTCCTCAATGGGCCACTTCCGTCTTAGATTTCTGAATAGGGCTCAACACGTGTTCCAAATAAAAAGGAAATCCCTGGAGCAGTTCGATTTTAATTAGTCCCATCTCTCAGCCGGAAACTCCACTCCCCTAAGACAACCCTTGAGAATTACTGAACACTTGCACACCAAACACGTACCAAGTGCGACTCAACAGGGGCATTGAAGGGTTAACACCGGTGCCGGCGGTTTTCCTAGTTCAGATAATAGACCGGAAAAGCGAAAAATTCGTGACACTACAAAGTGGTTCATAGACTAGTCGAATTCGAGGCAGAACCAATCAAATATGCAGGCTCGAAATCATCAAAAGAATGGCGAAAGGATGTGCGTGTGCAGCAACTATTTGCATACTAATTCGAAAGAGCTCTTTAAGTATGGAAATATGCTTGTTCAGCTCGGTTCTTTAAATCACATTAGTTTCTGTAACTTTCACATTCAATAACTTCAAAAAATCAATATCAAATCTATATCTTTATATATTGTCTCTTTATCGCAGGTCATCTTCTACGACTCGGACTGGAATCCCACTGTCGATCAACAGGCCATGGATCGGGCTCATCGATTGGGCCAAACGAAACAGGTGACCGTCTACCGACTGATTTGCAAGGGAACCATCGAGGAGCGGATTCTGCAGAGGGCCCGAGAAAAAAGCGAGGTGAGTGATCGGGGGACAGGAAACCCTACGAAACCAAACCGCAAGACTCTTCAAGTGCTCTGTTTTTCTTTTGTTGCATCGCATATTAGGCACGTGCTTTGTTGGGAATAAAAAACCCTCCTAAAAACCGAAGGCATTGTTGCGCCTTTGGGATTTTGAAAAAGTGCTCAAAGCGAAACACGAGCACTTGTAAATGGGATTTAAATGGTTGGGGCTGGTAAACCAACACCGGAAATTAATTATACAATTGGGTAGGCGACATCTCGGTTACGCCTCCTGGCTTCCTCATAAGATCGAGCACATCTTCGTTTTCCTGTGCATTTATTGGCTAAATTACGAAACGAGTAACAAAAATGCCTTGATTACCATATGAAAGTATTTTGAGCCGACAAGTAAATAGTCTAGGAAGTTAGGTTACCCTTTTGCGCTATCCCTGCTCTTGTACGAGTTTCGTTTCATTTCCTGCCTTGAATGTCTAATTTTATTCAATCAAATATTGGTATTTTCTCCCCCGAACTTCAGATACAACGCATGGTCATAAGTGGCGGCAATTTCAAACCCGACACACTCAAGCCCAAGGAAGTGGTTTCATTGCTATTGGATGACGAGGAAATTGAAATGAAATGTGAGTAGATTGAAGATAAAAGTGCTGTATTTGAAACCAATTAATATTTATTTATTCCATTGACATCAGATCGCCAGGAGGCCAAACTGCAGTCTTCTTCACCAATTCCACCGGCAACTCAAAGCGAACGAAAGAGACGACATCCCCATAAGGTGAGAACGACTAGCCCCAATACAAAATCTTGTTAGTACGAAACGATCTGTCGGCCGTTTCATGCATGATCCAGGCTGACTGCCTAATGGCCGTTTATTAGACCAAGTTTGCACTTGCTACACGACAAGTTTCCACTGCGCTTCCTAATGAAAGTAAATGATCTTTTGAGTGAGGTTCAAATTGCGAGTGCGTCTTCCATATACAGAGAGCAAAAGCGAGGCGAAGCCCGGCTCAGTTGTTCTTGGCCTATGGGTTGCATTGGTGGTCATGGTCACGTGATTCATGCAACATCACAGCACACCCATACACACACTCACACGTTGCAGAAACAGCAACAAAGACAATTCAATTTGCTACAAAACTCAACTCATCGTCTTGGCTGGTCTTGGTCTGCTTCATAGCGTGCTTTGAACCTACTCCGTGGCCCATGAGCCACTAGCACTTCCAGCCGACTATATTCATTCATCCAAGTGCGGTGCACATTAAGAAACAAATGGGTCATTAATGAAGTATTACTTGATTTTACTAAAGTTCTATGCAACCTTTTGTTAATGAATAGTTAATGGATAGTTGTGTACTGAAACGATATTTTGTTTTCAACTATTTGGAACTCCATTTGAAAGCTCTTTTAAAAATTAACTCTGCCGTCTTCGAAGTACTTGCATAAATATTCTTACAGATTTCAAATAGAGTGCTTATAAGTAAGGCTCAGTATCTAACCATTCCTTTTTTTCCAGTGTACTCGTACTCCCTACCAGATACTTCATACTTGCTCTCCAAAGCAAACACTTTGCTTTTACCCTACTTGGAATCGCAGCGCTGTCTCCCGGAGACTCTTTTTAAAAAACAGTTTCAAGTGCTTTTTGGTCCGCTTTGGCTTGGTTTGGGATCGGATCGGATTGGTTCAGTTTGGTTTGGTTTGGGGTGCAGGCTCTACTACTGCCAACCACCTCCAAACTCGGGCCCTGACTCTTCTTTGTGTTTTGTTTTTGTTGGTTTCGCTAAATGATTTTGTGCGTTCAATGGAACACTGATTATGGTCTGGTGCTGCAGCCGTTGCTTCTTCTGCCTTTGGGTCTGGGTCTTCGTCTTGGTGGCTTCTCGCCGTTTTTGGTTCTACGAGCACTGGCTGGTGTTGTGCCTCCTTTTAGCTTAGTAGTCAGTCGGGTAGTCGTACTCCACTCAAGTTCATATGCCACCAGCCGACACAATGTTATTGTGGCACGCAGTCATATGCCAACCCCTTCGCCTTCGGATTGTCAATTCATTTACGGTCGGAAGTTCAAGTTTCCAATGCGCGTATGGTACTTTTCATGTTTTCAGGTTAAGTGCAGCCATCGTCTTCCTTCCTTTGGGCCATTCGATTGGAGGGAGGCATTCAATTGGAACCGATTCTGCTCTGCAAGATTTGTGTCGCTGTTGTTTATTACAGAAACGGTTTATTTTCGTTACAGATATAATGATATATCATTTGAGCAAGTACTTTAGGAGCGGGTTAGCTTTATTGGTAGAGAAATTCAAATTATCAAATTGAGAACTTCTTTGATTGGATTTTAATGAATGAGTGCAATGAATTTATATTTCACGATAATTAAGTAAAAAACCCGGATCACTATATTGCGTGCTATACAATTATATTGTCTACTTCTTGTTATGTAAAGTCGTTTAGCCATTCGCAATGGGTAAACGAGTTACTTTATCCATAATTATTATAATTTAACTTTTCAATTATTTTGCCAGGAACCTTCTTTTTAAAAGTGATCTCTCCCACAACTCTTTCCCCATTTCGCCCTAAACTTTAACAATGAATATCATTAATTTTTGAGCGATTTACCAAGCAGCTGAGTGCATGTAGGAAAATTGCTACTGTTTTCCCAGCAATTGACTATCAAAATCTGGGCGAAATGTATGCAAAACTCTTTACCCTACTTCCGAACAATTTCCTCAAGCATGGCAATTACCACAGGTCCACCTCGCCTCCCGAATACGTCCCATTTTTAACACTATCCCTCCGCTTGACCAGCCCAGAACGCAAGTCTTAGTTTTGTTCAAGTTTGGCATGAATGACTTTAATGCCATACACCAGGGAGAGGGGGTGCGAGATAACTTGGCATAAATTATAAATGGTCTAAAGGGGAGAGTTCTTGGGCCAGTTAGAAGATACGAACGATAAGCAACCGTTGTTAAAAAAAAAGACCAGCAGATATATCTCATTTCCGTTGCCCATTAAAATGCTAATTGATTTGATTGTTACATTTGGGAATTAAGGTATAACTTTTTAATGATATTGTTTTTATTGTCTTAGGATGTAAATATGGGTGGCACCACCATAGCGGCCACATCGGCTACCCAAAACCCCGATGACGATGTGCCCAGTTGCAGTTCGGGGGCAAAGCGCCTAAAGTTGGAAACGGAGGAGGACTTCATTGACGTGGGCATTACGTCATCGGCCTCGAGTGTTGGCACGGACAGCAATCATCCCACTCTCAGCCAGGAAACCTATGTGCCAGGAGCAACCTGTGTCCAGCAGACGGAAATGGATTCCGAAAATGAGGCTCTGGTGGTGGATGGTGATAGCCCAACGATGTTGGGTCAAAACGAGTCCATGAGTAAGTACCAGTTGAATTCTTGGGGCACAGCTTTATTATTGGTTTTAAATACTGCAATCACATTGTTTTTATTTTCTAACAAGTTTTAGCGATAAGTTTTTGGGAATTTACGACTTTGACTTGCCCATAAAACAGACACTGTCTGTGATTATGTGGGTAGCATATATCCCATTTAAATCTCAAATTGCTTTGGCTCGATTTAAATAATTTGCGACATGCGGCTAGTTATTCCTCCGGAACGATCACATTTTTAATGATTAATAACCGAAATTATTTGGTAATCGCCAGCCTTATGGAGGCAGGCGAAAATGTGGTCTACCAACTTAACTTGCCTCTAACTGAGAGCATGTCGGTTGTTATGAGTTGCCAATTGCATGTGGGATGTGCAACGATTGCAGCTTGTTAGCTCATGCGATTTGCATTCGCGAACGATAGAAGGAGGAGGTGGTGGAGGGGGTGAGGCCAGGTGACTGCAAAGCAGAAACATTTCAAATTTGTTTAACAATTAACCAATCGAAAGTACAAGACGTTGAAAAGTAGGCAACGAGCAAAAAGCAACCGTATAGCAGCCGTAACAGCAGAAAAAAAAAACTGATGTGAAATCGCGACAAGTGCAACGTCAGCAGATCGAAGTTGCATGTTGCTGGTTGCACGTTGCCGGTAGAGAAGGAGAAGGAGGAGACCAGCAGGAACAGCTCCGATGGCATCTGCGACTTGACCAGTTTGCTGCTGCCCGTTTGGTTGGCCAAATTGTGGCACACTCACTGATTGGCCTGCAAATTCACTGGCGAACGCAGCTAATTTTGCCTATGTCCCCGTTCCATCTTGTTACTGCAAAAGCGCGTCTGTCGCTTGATAACGTTTTCATTTCGACCTGATGTGGCTGTTGTGTTGTGAATACTACCAGTTCGACTCCTGTCCAGTTCCCCTTCTTGGAAGACAGTGATGCCCGTTGGACAATGGAGAGTCTGGGAATAGAAAAGGTACAGGAAATCATACAGAAAACAATATTTTCTGAAAAATGAATAGCGCATTAAATATAACCAGAATTTTAATACCTGAAACACTGTAAAAAATGCTTCTCATATTTCTAGTTTTATAGTACTTTTCCTTTCCGAATAAATCCATTTTGGCATTACTACTTTTAGATTTCCCAGACAAACGCAATCCAGTTTACTTTCGACGTAGTTGATTATGTTTGGTTCGCTTGTCACTTGGCGTTCGGTTTTTGTTTAGCCTTCGCTTTTTGCTTAGCATTTAAATGCCACAAAAACCCAATGAAAGCCGAAGAAAGACAGGAAAAAACTCAACGAATTGCGGCTCATAAATAATTTTTATGTGCACAGGGCTTGGCCAAAAGACACAGCTAATTTAATCAATGAGCTCACGTGTTGTGGCTACATAAATTGCCAATCCGAGCGGGCTGCTCTCCTTGTTTTGATTTCGTAATGCAAACCGACATTTATTTGCTGTTTACTGCTGTGCCGAACAAAATGAGAAATTGTCATGAGTCCGGAGTTAGACATTCTACTGTTGTAATTCTTTGAAATCAAATACTTCTTGTGAGCCAGGCGTATCTAAATTATTTGCCTGATGTTTCGCATTCGACTGCATTCCATGGCCAGACGGGAAATACACTGAAAGAAACACATGTTATGTAGTCTGCTTAAAAGGTAAAGCAAATATGTCTAGTTATGTATATTTTCTTGTTGTGCAAACGATAAGTGGATCACAAGAGCTTAATGTTATACAGCAGGAGTGTTTTTTCTTCGCTGCAATTGACCACATTTTTGCCTTGCCATCATTCAAATTTCCTAGTGCGTGCACAACTTTTTCCCACTTAATTGTCTTGTGTAACACGGAGTGAAACAATTTCTTAATTGGTGCCATTCAATTGGGACACGTGCCAAATGTGCAACTTTCACATAAGCCAAACATAATGCAGCATAACTGAGGCGAAACACTAAACGATGCCATTACTCCACCCGAATTAAATATTCATTAGCCCAACCCCGCGTAGATCATAAGATCCTTGTCCACTTTGTCAGCGGAGCTTGTGAGACATGAAAATAATTAAACCAAAACACTTGTTCAACATACGAGTACCCGTATATAAATCGAAGCTCTCAGGGAACAGCGGCAAAAAAGTATCTCATAGAATACAAGTTAGCCATGAGATACAATTACGCTGCGAATCTTAGCAGCAAATCAAAACTGCGAACAAAAACTTTGATTGGCCACAAAAATTCACACAGCCACTGGTAACTACAAAACAAAAAAACAAAAATAAATAAAATAGTAATGCATTCTCGAATGCCAATCATCCGTAGGCACACGAAAAATGTGCGTTTCGCTGAGCATTCTGAAGAACTCAGCCATCAATTGCATAGGCTCGGTTTGCTAATGGTTCCATTTCAGCCCAACTGGCTTAAAGCCCGGACTTTGGCGCATAAATTTACACCTTATTGGCCCCCATAGCGCCCATAGCAAGTACGTGCCGCGGATTTGTGGTAGCCCGACTCAGCATTTCATGTGGCCAATTGCAGTTGGCCAATTGCACTTGTCAGGCGGCCGGCTCGAAGCTCGAAGCTCTAAAATTAAAGTGGTTTTGACTCAAATTGGTTAATCATATTTGCAATGTGAAAACGAAACGAATCCGCCTAAGAATTTCGCTTTAAATCGGTTGGCTTTGCATTGCTTGGATTTAAATGCGTGAATTTTTAATTGGACATCAAACAAAAAAAGGAATAGTTGGGAATTACGGAATTATGCGCTGATTGATTGATTAAAGATTATCTCAATTAAGTGTATTTTGACAAAAAGATTTCAATTGATTACGATTTTTAATGTTTAGTGTACTGAGAATGTTTCATTTTAATTCATTGTTTTAATTCAATGTTAAAATAATGAACTGTGAACTGAACTATGAGGAATAGAATTTCGTAAAATATATTTAGTTCTTCCAGTTTAACTTAACAATTTAGTGACAGGAGTCGCTGAAAAGGAAAACTGAAAATAAGTGCCCTTCAATTACGATTCGTGTCCAAAACGCACCCCTAATGATCCCGAAAAAGAACATACTTCACGCCACTTTGGTCCATGCCTTTTTTTTAGTCATTCCCTTTGGGGTGTTGCCCAGTCACTACATACAATACATTTTTTAGAAGAGGGCTCCACCAGGAAGAGGTCCTGGTGCAGAACCATCTGCCATCACGTTTTTGGTCATTAGCTAAATGTAGCGTAAAATTGCTGGCGTTTCCGTTAGTTCGAGTCGCATCTGTGGTGTCAATTTCACACATGTTATGAGCACTTTGCGGTCGCCAGATTGATGACTCTTTCGAAACGAAACGGAACCCCAGAGTCCTTGTCCTTGTTATGGCTAATCCCCTGAAAAGTTCCGGCCCGGAAGTGTCCAGACAAATGCCCACCGACCGACCGGGCTTTAATTTAAAATTCATGTGGCAAAGCCAGACAGAAATCTCTGTGTGGCGACAACAAATCATGACAATGGCAGTGAACAGCGTACAAACACAATGATGACCACGACTGCACCTCATCAAATGCAATGCGCTGGCGAAGATGATGATGAAGATGGGCGACACGGCCAGCAGAGACCACCGCTTGAAACCAAAACCAACCTGGCCAGAAGGCAGACGCAGCGTTAGAAAGGCCAGAACGGGTATTGTAGGCATACGACAATCATTGGATAAAAAGTGCGATCGATTGCAATGCGCACCGAATTTCAATTGGCTGCAGGAGCCTACCCCATCGATCTTGGACTCCAAGTGGGGAATACAGTTGCCACTGCTGTTAGCAGCTTGCAGCTTGCAGCCTGCAGTTGGCCATCACCATCGCCAGCTGGCCACGAAAGGAATTGGGTTATGACCTCGAATGCGTGTCGCCACGGGCAATGCCACAATGCCTCTGGCTGGACCCACTGGCTTTCATCGAACCATGGGCTCGTGATTGAGCCGTTTGGGTTTCAATGCGCGGCAGTAAAAAGCTGAAAGTATCTTCAGCATTTTTCAAGCACTATGCCGAGCCCCGGAATCGAGAAAAATGCCTGGAAAATTCAGCCTCTGGCATGTCTTTTTTCGAATCTACAATTCTATTGTCTTCCATGTCACAGGAAAAAATACCGATCTTAAAACGACTTATATCCCGCTTATCAGGCATGCCAAAATACCAAAAATGCTTAATATTTAGTTTTAAGTAGTCTTAGATTCTATACTCGGCATTACAAATGTAAAAAATATAAATATTCTGGTTAAATACCCAAAAATACAAAATAAACCAGATAAGATGTAATGCCAAGATGGTACTAGAAAGCTGTAAAAAAATCAAAATTCAGAAGATTTAAAAAAAAATAATAATTTAAGAGTAAACTTTTTGGACATACGACAAAATCTGTAAAATAAAATAAAAAATATGACGGCCACACAAAAACTCCGAGCTTCGACGATGAAGTGGTGCGATCGAAACTCGAGACCCAAGTCATCGATACCCACTCCCGCCGTGCGCCCGGAACCTACTCGATGGCAAAAGCCAGGACCCATGAGCCGAAATGAGTGGGCCAACTTCTACAAAACTTACCAAGTAGATACAATGGTCCATAACGAAAGATTGCAGGGTGGAAAGCAGAAGCGAGATAGGTAAAACGCCATAAAATCGATCGGTATGGTAGTTTTCTCAACCATAACTCGATCCTCCCTTAGCAAACCAATTGTTGAGAAGCCTTCTGTGGCAGAAGTTATTCCTCTAAGGGAAAACCCATATCGTCTGAGTATGCCACGCTGGCAGCGCCAAAAGTATATTCCACCGCCACCGGAACAGTTTCCCTATCGACCGCAAATCATCGGCCAAAGTGCTCCTCCACGTCCGGAACATGGTAGACCAGTACAAAGGCCAGTGGTTCCGTGCTGCTTCCAGCACGTGGATCTCGAGAACGAGTTTTGGTCTAACCTGCGGTTTCCTGTGTCGCGGAAAGCACTCACAGCCCGTCCCAGCAAGAAGATCTATGAACTGGCCCGGCCACGCCAATATCCACAGAAATGCCACTGCTCGGTGCCCAATAACGAGGAAGAGGTGCCCAAACGTCGGAAAATGTCGCCGCGGGAGTGGCGACATCATCTGCAGCGACTTGAATTCCTTTCGAAACCAAATCCTCGGGTTCTGGCCGACTTACTGTGCTGCTGTCACTAAAATTAACCAAAAAGATTACTCCTTAGATACAGATCACTTACTAAATAAAGTAGATTGACCTGTAGTTAAGAATTAATCGGATTGATAACACTGGCAATTGTTTCATTTTAAATGCAAATCCAGTTATGACCAAAGAAAAGATGGTATAATATGAGATGTATAATAGCTTATTCATAAAAAGTAGGCGTCCAAAATATTTCGAAGGAGTTATCCCTCGACCAGACAGTCGTAAGATAGTACTTTCAAAATTTAAAAAGAGTAAACATAAAAAATCTTAAAAAATATTAAAATGAACAGTGAAGCTTTTGGAACCCACTTGGGCAAAATAAAGACTTCTGAGCCATCGATAGCCCCCATAAACTCCTATCATGAATTTGTTGAGCAGGAAACATTGTACGTAAAACCCAAGGTGCAAGGGCCGCAGCCCTCTTGGGCGGCATGGTGCGAACGAAACTCAAAGCCCGTGAAACGTGTACGGCCTCGTGAGTGCCGAAAGTTGACCCCGTGCACTGTGGTCCAGAATTCGATTTTTTTGGCATAAAGTCTAAAAATTGAGCTACAGACTTGAAACTTTGTACATTTTGTTGTTAAATCACAAATAGTTTGCACAGAAAATTTGAAGTCTGTGCGACCACGCCCTCTCTTGCCTCCCATATTAACTACTGGTATGACTCAGGAGTCAACGAAATATCATTTTTTTTTTTTTTTTAAAGTCGTGTATATTGTTGTTTTAAAAATAATCGCCCTCTTCTTTTTCTAGTTCTACATTTTAAATTTCCGAATCTGAACTCGAATCAGAATCAGATTGTGAATCCAATATTTTGTCTCATGGATCAGGTTTAAAATTATACTGTATTTCCAAAAGACTTTTTACTGCCTTCGGAAGTGGTTTTTTCTATTTTTTCTCTCTCTTTCTTTTAAACTAATTGTTGATAATAGTGGGTCCGAGTTATCAATCGCTCTGTGGAAAATATCACTCATCCTATTGATCCGACTATTTTTCCTTGCATGTGATAGTCGATCCCTTTTGTAAAGCTTATTCCGGGCTTCACTCGTATTTTCAGTTTCCTTTTTAATCTTTCTCCTGCATTTTGGTAAGATAAGTTTCGGCGTCCCATTTGCTTCGGTGTCGTGGAGTTTTCAAAATCTCTAACAAGAATTGTTATCTTTGACGCCATCCACTTGGTATGTTTGGAAATAAATCGGTCTAGTTATCTGTTACACTCGGGCAGTTTTTTTTAATAAATAATTCAAAATTTACTATTTTTTTTTCAATATCTTCTGTCTGTTTCGATTCCTGATTATTGTTGTTGATTGCGGAATAAACGTAATCTGAAACATAACTTATTTGCCTATT
The DNA here is from genome assembly GCF_016746395.2 of Drosophila simulans. Classification (NCBI taxonomy): domain Eukaryota; kingdom Metazoa; phylum Arthropoda; class Insecta; order Diptera; family Drosophilidae; genus Drosophila; species Drosophila simulans. The sequence continues at coordinate 6,866,800 of NC_052523.2, forward strand.
GTTACGCCTCCAAATGTCCAGGAGATCGCTATGTCTGAACTCAAAATTGCCTATATAAAATCAAATTTTTAAGAAAACGAGCAAAAATGGGCAAAAGATATTACTTTACCGTGAAAGACAATAGTTAAAGGTACAAACTGACGTTTTTAACTTTTGTCAGAAATTGTCAGAAAATTAGTTATACTCCACGAAACACAGGGGACACGTTAGAATTTTCTGTTAAAATACACATAAATTGGATGTCACACAACATAAAAACAGTACAACTATACATATATTACCTAAATAAGTTAAAAACATCATACCTTGGCATTTATTTTCCATATTTTACTATAATTTTTGGATGCGTATTAACGATTATACCACATGCAAAAGTAAGCAAGTAATTTTTCGGAAATTGCATTCTCTCAATCAGCTTTTTAACACTTCAACTTTAAAAGCTCATAAAACGATTTAGTGAAGCTTTCGGTCAATTTTGTTTTTGGTTTTTATTTATATGATCAATTTTCTATTAGAAAATAATTGCTAGAGGACGATATATTGACATAAAAATTTAGACTTTATGCCAAAAAAAACGAATTCTGGACCATAGTGCCGTGGCAGAAAAATGGTCCGATGACCATTAGGGATTGGAAGCACTTCCTTGCCTGGGCTGCTTTCCGGGCAGGGCCTAAAAATCCACAGCTCCAGAGACCTGCAAAGCCTTTCTGTGCGGCCAAATACTTGCCATGTGCCCTGCAGAAGCGCCAGCTGGACGAGGATGAGTTGCGGGAAAGAATGTTGATGTTGGCAAAGCCCCGAAAGATCACCGAGAAGTATAATACGCCTGACCTACCGCCAGCGTACTCCCCGGCGATCTCTTGGGGCAAGCCACCGCATCGCGATCCCGGTCGACCATTCAAACCTCCTTACGTTCCCGCCTGTTTTCCAACCGACGAACTGGAGGCGGATTTCTGGGCCCAGCTCAGATTTCCTGTCCGGCAGGCAGCCCTCTTGGGAAAGATCACTCCCCGCATCCAGTCTCTGGCCAAACCACGGGTATATCCACCTACTACGCACTGCCTCATTAATAAAAATATGTTGCATCCGCTGGATGTTCAGCCGCCACCACGAAAGAAGTTCACCCACCGAGGCTGGCGGTTGCACCAGATCCGACTGTTGTACCTGTCCAAGCCGGTTTCTAGAAATGAAACGATATTCTTCTAATGTAACATCTAACAATCCTGGGTGCTTCCAAGCTGCTCTTTATATTTGTCCAACACGAAATGAATTTATTAAAGTTTTTGACCCTTAATTTTGTTTGAAGTATGTTTCTTAAACTATACTATATATGTAAACTATTTTTTTTACAAGTTTAGACCCGAAGCATTAACTTTCCCACCATTTGGAAGATTCCAATAATTAAATCTCCTGCCATTTTGATTTAGAACGTTTTATTTATATATTTTATAAAACCGAGGGCATTTATTACCAAAACGTGTACTGGTTCTGTACGGTGCGGTTTTATTTTCAAAGGCTGCATAGGTAGGCGTTTTTTTAGTCATCAGTATGATTTTATAAATCAAACGACTGAGAACTACTATTTTATTTAAAACCGTTGCCATTGGAGCACAAAAATTTGATTTGTTGCCTTAGATACAGTTAGACCCCTTGCTAAATTTTAAGTGATTTTAAATCAATAATCGGGTCACCATGAGTATGATACAAGATGAGACCAAGGCCAGCGTAATCAGCGTGGTTAAGCCGCCACCGAGTTGGGTGGAATGGTGCGAGCGGAATGCCAAGCCGATCGAACGTCGTCTCATCCAGGAGAGGCGCTACCTAACCAGATGGCAGATTCCCGGACCGATGAAGAAGGCGCAGTGGAGGGAGTTCTACGAGTGGGCAGCCTCCAGAGCCATGCCAAAGGAACTACCGGTGCCGGTCAAACAGCCCATACCCTGTGTGGCCAAGTTCTTGCCATGCGCCAGAAAGCCACGCGCAATCGATCCGGACGAATTTCAGGAGAAGGTCGCCAAGTTGGCCACGCCACTGGAACGGAAAATGACGCCGAAGCATCAGTACATCTACCCGGTCCAACCCTACTCCCCAATAATTGTCTGGGGTCAGCCGCCACTCCATGACAAAGGACGACCCTTTAAGCCCCCTAATAAGCCCTGCTGCTTCTTCAATGCCGACATCGAGGACAAATGGTGGGCCGAACTGCGCTTTCCCATCCGCAAGGCTGCTCTCAAAGCCAGGATAACTCCGCGCATCCTTAGCCTGTCGAAACCAAAGATCACGCCTCAGTTCCCACCGCATTGCTATCATCCGGAGCATATCTACGACGTGCTCAATGTCAAGCCGCCACGGAGGAAGAAGTTCACTCCCCAGGGATGGCGTCTCCACCAGATCAGATTGCTATATCTTTCGAAGCCTGTGTCCCGGCCCGAATACGAGTATTTTTATATGTAATGGCGTGTCATATAGCGTCCATAATGTTTTTGATCTAAAGTTTATGTTTGGTGTAATCTGTTTTCGAAATTCAATATTTTCAAAGTTAATATTTTTTTGAATAAAAATAAATATCTGAAGAACAATGAATCTTCCATACTGATATATGCTTTTACCTCCAACTTAAATTGCAACTAAACAGCTAACTGCAGCTGGATCCTTGGACTTTTGCAAATCCGTAAAAAAATTAACAATTTCACGCAGATAAGAATCGCAATTTATATGACTTTATGGCTTACAGTAGCCGGCAATAACAACAGCGACAAAAGCGAAATGTAATCTAAGCCTGCGAATCTGAGAAGGACGAGGAGAGCCCGGTGGCCGGGAAAAAAGTGCCAGGGAGCCAAAGATCCCAAGAGCCACTTAGTCATGGCCGGCGCATTACAGTCAAAGGTGAGGCCTTTCGAGCCGAGATTCCCTTCATTCACTTCGCTTATCGGGCGTAGCAAACATGCGTCACATTGACTTTGGCACCGGGCCCAGGAGCTAGGATCAAGGTTCACAAATGATCATCAGTCAAATCAATTAGATAATTGAATGAATGATTTGTGAAATCCGATTATGCTCGCCGGATTCTTATTCCCCGTCTGCTGCCGAGCTTCATTCTCTGCTGCTTTTCTTTTTTATTTTTTTACTTCCCGTCTCTCGTTTTTTGTCATTTTGCTTGGTGCAATTCCATTGTTGTTATTTCTTTGGGCCTTTCGTGTCAATTGGCAATATGAAGAGGGCTCAGACGAGGCAAATATCACCAGCAAGCAGCAGCAAATCAAACAAAAGCGAACATATTTATTGCAATCATAAATACAACTGGAGCGAAGGGAATACTTACTATCGATAGTATGGGCTGAAGTTTGTTTGGAATAATAATATATATCATATCCGTTGTGATTGATATGCTATTATTCTTAAATATATGTTTTTATAATTCAAACATTTTTGTGTATTAATTTTGTTATTACAAATATATTTAATAATAGCAAAAATAATATTTTTAAATATATTTCTAACATCTACCAAGTACTTTTCGCATTTCAAACCATTTATTATCCCCCCGATTCAACTGTCACTCGCTAATCATCAGACTTAACCCAAGCTAGACTTAATCCATCACGCTCAACATTTCCATTTTGCCCGGTATTTTCCAGCCGTTTTCCCTTGCCCCTGGTTGACAGCTGAATTATGCTAAAAAGCGAAACTTTGTTGGATGTTTTTTGATGTTTTGCTGCAATGCCACGACGTTTGACCGAAATACATGCCAAAAAGCAGCAACAAACCAAGAACGAACTGCCAAAAAAAAAAAAATGAAATAGGCGAGGAAAACCTCTTCTGGGCTGTGTGAATTGCCTTGGATTGAATTTTATTGATAAAACTTATGGCTAAAATCCAAAGTTCAGTTCAATAATATTGCATTGCCGTTCGAGTTGGTCTCGTTCTCGTTGTAACAGTAAAAGTAAACCCTATCACCAAAGGAGCCAGACTGCTTTTGGCCCTCTCTCTTTCGGCTTAAACCGCTTGATGAGCTGGGGACATGGCCACAATCTTGTAGGCAATTCCTCTGGCGACTGTCGATGGCGATGATCACTGCACCGACTAGACAATAATGTCGATCATGGAGTGATGATCATCGGATCGGCTATGATGATGCTGCCGCCACTTGTGTGCGTTGCATACCGAAATAGCGGAGCGCCAGGTATTGTCGCCAAACACCAGACAAGATACAGATACACTCGTTGCGAACAACAGACAACTGGGGAAATAGAACCAGTGGAACAACAACATTGTTGTCTGCCCGCTGATCGCAACTTTTTTGAGCCTGCCGTCGTCGTTTATTTATTTGTTGTCTCTGTTTTATTTATACAACTTACAGTTAGCCGTCTAAGACGCTGGCATATAACCAGTGAAATATTTAAGTTTAACCCTAGACAAATCCTTTTTAAGTGAAATATGTTGGACATAACTACATGTTCTAAATGCATACGATCCTTTTAGTTTTAAATTGTGCCATATGGATATTGCTAATGAAATGTATCATAAATGACTTATAAACTTTTAAACTTAAATTGATTATATGTGGTTTTGAACATATTGTGGTTTTCTGTTACGTGTACTGGCGGGTTAAGAATTATAATATGGAAATATCGCACTCCGCATATTTTTCCCTTGGCATTTCGGCGGAGTCTTGGCCACGATAAAAGTTGAACTTGTTTGTTGCTGCCACTCCGCCATTGTCTTTGGGGCATAAAAAGTAACACGTTGAATGCGCAAATATGGTCATGGCACACATATCGATAGTTAGGTGCCGGCAAAGAATTATGGCCAAGAAACCTAAGAAGGTATCCCCGTCAAGCAGCCGTCAAAGTACCCCAGGCCATCCCCATTAATTAGGCATTTGGGTTGCGAGCCATAAAATTGTGGTAAATGTAACGAAACTCCCATTTTAATGTTTGTTTTTCGTTATACATATATATTGGGCCAGATGCTTGTGGATTTCGTCCAACCGCAATTAATCAATACCGAGTCACCTATAAATTTTCCCTCCTCCTTGCAGACTTCCTCGGTGACCTGAGCGGCATTTCGCCGATGCGGCGACGGCACCACCCGCGCGGCACAAGACGCGGACGTCCGAGGGGCAGCACGCGGCGCGGTGGCGGACACGGCTCGATCCCGCGCGTGCTGACGCCGACGCAAGCGGCGACGCCAGCGGTACCGGCCACGGCGACGCAGGCAGCGGCGGCGGGAACGTCTTCACCCCTACCGCAGCAGGAAGTAAGCGGCGGTGGCGACAATACCGGCGTCCCGCTCAACGAAGAAGGTAAGTACACTTGCAGAAAATATGCGCTAAAGGAGGTTTAGTCGAACTTCAGAAGTATATAATTTGAAAGACAAAAAGTAGGTTCTGTATGAAGAAAAGCTAGCTTTTGGCAATCTGAAAATTATATACTTGTTCAAAAATTTCATGTTCGTGAGCTTAGTTACTAAAGTATTTAATACATCATTTACCATACAGCAAGTATTAATTTAGACAAGTTTTTAAATCAACTTAGTTGCGAACTAATTTTTTCAGTGCAAGTAACTTTCCTTCCGTCACGCAACTCTCACTCCTCAAGAAGTCACCCCTCCGCAAGGATTTCCCCCTCAGTTGAATAGAGTGTCACTTGTCGCTAATCGCTTGTCATAATCACGTTTATCGCTGCCTTTTCCGGAACAAGTATTTTTGGTTACTCAGGCCCCTCCCCCTGAGGTGGTTTTATCTCCATATTGCTTTGTGGTTGATCTACCGGTCGTCCCCCTTTCGTTTTATTCAATTTTTTTGGATATGTCTCGATTACAGCCCGCAGAAATAATGCCTCCACTTTGTGGTACGTGACAATTTTAACGCAGTGCCAGGCGTTTTTACATTACATAACATTTTCAATATTTCCCCCTTTAAGTAAATACCTAAATCCAGATAAAGCATTCTTGAAAGTTCCCCCCTTTCGGTTGGCTGCAAGTCAAGCCAAATATTTGTTCAGAGATTCACATCTGGCTGCTTTATCTTTTCCACTTCTTACTTTCTGGCTTTTCAAGTAAATTTGTGGAAAAGACTATTTTTTTGAGCATTAATTCCTAAGCCATTTAAAAGAACACGTTACGGTTCTCACAGATTGTTGCCAATTTGATTCATAACTCAGCAAAGTAATTCGCATCTGTGAAATGGTAAATTTCCCCAATTTATAGTCAAACAAATTCGTTTAAGAGGAGATAAATCCTGCAACAATGTGGCAATTTTCAGTTGGATTTTCAGGCGCACGACAAATGATAATTGAATAAATCCGCTTAAAGTCCCAGACACCAGACGAGTGGAGCGGGGTTCCACGTGACAGGAACACGTTCCGTAGCTGTTGGCCCAAAATGGAGACATAATCGCAATGGCAAATACGCAACGTTGCATAAATTAAACTTGCCCAGTGGAAGGAGAAGGGCCAGAATGTTTCGGGGGACTTTCGACAATTAAAAAAACCACAATTGCATGCATTGCCGGGGCAAACAAGTAAATGCCAGGATGCGATGAAACGTGCGGTGGAAAATGCCAGTGGAATTAGCCAGAAAGTTGCTTATCCTTTGTTCAGCTTGATCTGCTCGTTTTTCATTCTTCTAATGGAATCTGATAGGAGCTAACGTACAGTTTGTGCAGTTTTCAAGGGCAGATGCAACATTTGTATTGCTAAACATTTAATTTGTTTAATTATAAATGGTATTGAGATCACGGAGTATAGGCAAAAGCCCAAAATTTAATACAACTACAATTCCAACATTCAGATTTAAAAGATATATACTATCTATCTACGTTATCACTTAAATAATAATACTAAATAATGTACAACTTTTAATTTTTCCAGAGTATCGAACAAGCCCCTCCGGACAATCGGCTGGAGTGTCCTGCAAACGCGGACCAGGACGACCTCGCTCGAAAACCGCCACACCAGTCAGTCGTGGAACACGCGGAGCTCCACGTGCCCGCCGGCCAATGGGTCCATTGCTGGTGCCTTTGGGGCGAAGTCCGGATGACACGCCGCCTGGCAGCAGCCCGGCTACCAGTCGGGCGCCCAGTCCTTCAGCGGGATCTCATGGTGCCGTTGGTCCTGAGTAGTTACCCAGAACAGTTAAATTTGTATTTGATTGATAAAAAATAATAAAGCAAGTCAATGTAATTATTTATATTGTTTAATTTTTTACAATACTCAAACAATTCAGCTCTTATTATCATGAAGGTTATACAATATTTCAAGGATTCATTTTTTAAAAAGATTTCAAATGCATACATCCTTTAATTCGGTAATTTAATTCTTATGATTATCAAATGAATTCTTTTTGTAAATATATATGTTAGACATTTTTTTTCACTTGGCACCCCTTTTGCATTTTATCGTTTTAATAATTAGTACAAAAAATAATGACTGTTGCAATCATAAATTAATAAACTTGTAAAACTGTTGGAGAGCTTCCGTTGACACTCGACGCGTTAACCCGACTTGTGATCGCGTCAAGTTCGTTGGCCAAGACTGTGGTACACAGGTATTCACGCATCAGCCATCGAAATAATTGCAGACTGCGGAAACAAAACCATCAAATGTGAGGTGTAATAAAAGTTTGTTTCGAGTCAAACAAATTTTAGTTGTAATCAACACCGCCGACGCGTCGAAATTAGCGCAACAGTCGAGCATACGCAGCCAAATAAAACTGGTAATTAAATTAAGGAAAATGGGAAAACTCTGGGAGAAGACCAAGCTCATAAGGGCGCCGAAATCATTGTCATTCGGCAATTAGTTACGCTGCGTGATTCCCGGTACAAAAGGTTTCTCCAGCCATCAGTTTACGATCTGTATTAAAAGTATACATATTTCAGTTTAATAACCGCGGACTTATGTTAAGGCAGTAGTCTTTTAAACTAAACAGGACACGCTTCTGCGCAGACAATAACACAGAAATACAAAAATTAACACAGATAAAATCAAGCTTTTCCTGCTTTTCATGCTTTTGTTATAATGTAAACAGCATTGAAATTATAGAATAAATATACTTTTCTATGAGGAATGGGTTAAATAAAAATAAAGGCATATATAGTGTCCATTTAGATTTCGTGATTATAGAAATATAATAAAAGAAAATGAGATAATAATTGATCAGGATGCATTACTTACTTACTCACGCATATTGCCCACTTTTTTCAAATTTTGTTTAAGTGCTCATTATTTGAAATGCATTTATCTAAGAGTATCTAACCGTCGAACACATTTCATTTGCTTTTTCTCGCCGCTCCGGCTTGCAGTTGCTTGGCATTGACTCTCTAGGCATCTTAGACTTCTCAATATGACAATTCTTAATATTCCAACTGCAACTTGTTTTCCTTTTTGTTGCTGTTTTTTCTCCGCATCAGAGTCGCCGGCGGCCAGTTGGCGACATTGGAGGACTGTCATAAGATTCACGTTTCGCCCGTAGTCGCTGCAGTTGGAGAATCCGAGAAATGTTAAAAGTGTGCATTTATGCCAAGTGGCATCTGAGGCGGATTCGGGCAGCCAGTCGTTTACCTTCCTCCCACTCCGTCCCCCTATGCATCCAATACTTCTTGGGGGTACTGCGTTTATTAATTAGCAGCCATCTCGAACTCGAAAACAAACTAAAGCGAATAAGACTCAGGAAGTCACATTATGATACCCTTTTATCTTTTTACATTGTTTATACCAGAAAGAATATTTTTGAAATTGTTAGATCTTTTATTATCCTAATAACATTTTATTTTTTACTTAAGCATTTCTTAATGTTGCTGTTCTTTAGCAGATTCATCATATCTGAAAGGGTGATAAGTGCTTCGAATTCGAAGATAACCAATATTTCTCGTTTTTTCCTCAATTAAAAATCACAAACAGCATTTCAATCGATGTTGTCTGCTGCTGCCTCCGAAGTTGTTGTGATTGATGCAGGAAAAGAAAATTGTTGAAAAGCCGGCCACAGGTTGGTCTGCCTTATTGGAAGGAGTTTGGAGCTTGACCCAGCCCGTGCTACGTAAACAAACTACCTTGGGAAGGATCTTTTTGAAGCGCCTAAAAAATGGAAGTTAATCCTTTCTGCAGCTGCTTCCGAATTCGCAGCGGGCACAACCCAAGAACGAGCTCAATCCCTTCTTGTGAGTTAATCCAGCGAAACTAATAAGCCGCAGAAGCCAGGCTTGAATCCTTTCCTGCCATTCTTAGGCGTTTTCTTTCCAACTTAAGCCGGTAAAGATGTTCCGTGGTCTATAAATCAAGACAATAAGCACGGAGCGGAGACGAGCGCAGATTGCATGGCCACACCTTGAAAAAATAAGCAAAAGGATTTAATTTTCTTCAAAAGCAGGCACAAAAGGGGGGAAACCCAAGTTCCACTCCTTTCATGCCCTGCCTACGCATCGGATCGGCTTAGTCCTTAAGTTCTATGCACGGGCATCTTCCAGGCTATCCTTAAAAAACGAAGAATGTGCAGGCTGCTCTAGTTTCCCTGCCACTTAACGAGAACAGAAGAAAGATGGGATGAGTTCCCTCAAAGGACTGGAGAATGCTATTCATCTGGCAGTCTATTTTTGGGAAATTAAAATGTCTACTCCTACTATTTGTCTGCGAGGGCACGGCCTCGGGTTGGTACATCCTTGGGTTTTTTAGGGGATTCCGAACATCCCTGCAGCGACTATCTATCATATGACCCCATCCCCATGGCCGGATGGATGATGAATGTGCGAGTTTGGCGTCTCTAATTCAATTTATCTTACACAAAGTCAACGTCTCTCTATTGCTCCGCATAATGGATATAATGACGGTGCGTAGAGTGAACTTTGTTCAAGACGCAGATGTCCTTTGATTGTTTTTTAGGCGGCTGTTGTTAATGTCAGCGGCAAATAAAGTGCTAGACCGGAGAACAACTCAAGCTGAACTGAGAAGATTTTGCTTTAAGCCAGCCCCCTTTTAAAGTTCGTTGTCTAAGTCATTTGTTTTTACAACATTTTGGCAGCGTTAAGCCGGCGAATCGAAATTCCGCAAATGTTTTAGAAAAACGTAAGATATCCACCGCCCAGGGAAACATCCGCCTAGTCAATGCAAACAATTTTAATGTAAATATTTGAAACAACATGCCATGACTGTTGTACTAACATAATGAGCTCTGCTCTTCAACCTGTTAAAGTTCCTAGTCAGTTAAAAATAGTGCAGACGAGACAGTCATCTCTCTAGCTTTAAGTCGCCGGGGAAAAAACTGGCCCGGGAACCGAGTGGAAAACACGTTACCAGCTTTAATGCATCAATTAAATTTTTTTCTTTTAATTATTTGTATCTGCTGCTGCAGTTGGTGGCTTTTTGTTCCTGCTACTCCTGTCAGGCAACATGCTGCGCTCTGTTTGTTTTTCTACATTTACTTTTTGCACAAATTGTTGCCTGCTTGGGGCATCTTGGAAGCTCGTGTTTAGTGTTTTTGAAAGCCCGGCCAACTCACTTGTCCACAGCTTCACTGTGTGTTTATTGATATGTGTTCATTATTGAGTTAGTTGTGGTTCACGTCGGTTATATCGGAGATACCCTAAGCCAAGAGTATCACCCAAAAATTACAATTTAGCTTAATCCTTTGAAGTATTTTGGAAAAAGTGTACAAACTTATGATAAACAACTTTCTTATTATTGTTATCTAAAATTTAATTTCAATGTTCAGATCTTCTTTTATTTACCATAACATAAGCCTCATATTAACTACCGCATAGCTAGGGTATATCCCAAATCGACTATTTAACGCTTATTCGTTATTAAACTTTGCTTTTGGTTTTTTTTTTACTTCTTTTTTTTTAGTAGATTTGTTAATAAAAAGTCAATTAAGTTGGAAATACTTGTTGTGGACATCTGGCACTTTAATTTTCCTTAATGTGGGAAAATTTATAATATTAGTACTCGAATGGAATATCTTATCTGTATTGTTGTATTCAATGCAGGATAATTCTTTTTTCCAGAATACAAAAAGAAGCAGACCACCCTATCACTTGGCCAAATTTCAATTTGCTCAGCTCCCTTGAACATTTCGCAATTTAACAATTACTCAATTCGGTTGCGCTCCCCAAGCTGGAAACCTACAGGCAACGCTTGTGTCATTAACATATCGCATCCTGTTGATCTGCACCACGATCCGCAGATCCCTGAACTGAAACCGAGACTTGACAAATATGCTTTCAGGTCTAATTATACCCAAGGAGGCAGACTGGATGAGCATGCTCAGTGAGCAGGAGCCGGCCATGTGACCCCGTTTCGGGGAGACCCCTTTGGCTTGGCCAGCTTGCATCTGGTTGGTCTGTAATTACGCGAAATGAAAATGTGAATGTCAACTGGCGAGGGGCAGTAAAAAAAAGGTAGTAAATTAAATTGTATTAACATTTTTCGTATATCTGTACGTCATTTGCTTTGGGTTTTATTCGCGTGTGAACCAAAATTTAGTTTCCGAAGTGCTTAGCATCCGGGCCGAAAAAGAAACGATGCTTTAAAAACTTCAGAAGCGATGAAATCATTTCATTTGGTTCACGCCCTTTCGCCAAGCTATATTGGGAAGAACTCCTATCGGCCGTGATGATCATGTTTTTGTAGCCATTAAAATTAGAGAAGTAAACATTTGCATATAAAGCAGGCACAAGTCCAAGTCAATCGCAAGTGTTTAGCATAAGAGTTACATCGAATTAGCCACTAATTTGTATTTGTGTGGCATCTCTTCTGTGGCCATGTTTTTGTAATTAGTTACGCCTGAAACCGTTCGGAGCTTTGGCAACCTGACTCCCCATTCCGTGCACGTAAATGTGGGAGGGAGTTGGATTGGAAAGATGCCACTGAAGGTCTATCAAAGTCCTCCAAGTCGAAGGCGTCAATGTGGCGCCACCTGGGCCCACATGCCGTGCAATTTCCCTTTGCAGAATTATAAGTACAGCCAACTAATGCAAGACAATACAATAATGTAAGCAATTTCTCTAAGCAATTTCATTTCGGGGCATTTCCTCTGGTTGGTTTGTTTACTTGTCCACGGCCGCTTTCATTGGGGAAATGTTTGCGTGTCCATTCAGAAAAGCTTGCCTGCTTACCAACTAATTATGATTTTATTAACATTTTTAGGCATGACATTTTGGCAAAAACAGTGGGCTCAACTAGCCTCATATCAGTGAATATAATTTCTTTAAGAACTATATCGTTATGGACAAACTATGTGAGCTTAATATTTATCGTTTTATTGAATTTGTCAACCAATAAAATAATGTTAAATATTGTAAGAGTGAATATTACATACATATTTACCTAAAAACCCCCTTTTACCAACCATTGTGCATAGTCATCATACTTTTTGGGCTTGTGGTTATTAGAGCGTCTCTAGCTAATGACTGTTGGAAGCTTGCTAAAAATGGGTTTCCCTGGGAATGGCAAATGAAATTCATAATTTATATGATAAAATATTAATGAACAATTAAATATTTCAGCAATCTTCCCAGGCCAGTTATTACAACTTGTTAGAGTCAGGGAAACATTTTCCTGTAACCTACGAAAAGAAAAAACCCGAAAATTGCCAAGGGATCGAAATAAAACAGAAATCTGCAAAATCGCTGTATAAATTAAGCATTAAATGCATGACATTACTGGGCCAGATAATTTCCATATAAATTATATACACTTATGTTCAACAACAAAAGGCGACTGCTTTCGATGCTGAAAAGCTGTTTACCCAGATGATGTCGCCGCCATTGAAGAGGTCCATGATGATGATGGCCACACTTCGGGCGACAATGTCTTCGCACCTCGCGGCCCTGCGTGGCCCAAACCAAACTTTCCTAAAGTGTGAACATCACACAAAACTTGGATCCGATCCCAGCTGGACACGCGCAAAAGAAAGTGCCAGGTCGGCGGAGCCTTGTGAGCACCCTGCGGACATGTAAAAGTGATTCGGGGTGTGGCGGAATCAGCGAGCGCCGGTCATGGGCTTGGATTTTTCGTTTGGACTTGGGTCTGCGTCTGGGTCAGGGTCTTTAGGTCTGGTCCAGACTCGAGGTGGTGCCTCCGATGCTGATGATCGCGGTGGCAACAGTGACACCCCGGCGATTCCAACGTGTGGACAGTGATGACGACACTTTCTTTTCCCTGTAAACAAAGCTTACACCGAGAAATACACAGCAAGCTACTTTTTTAATCTTGAAGGAAAAGGACCTATCAAGTTTTTGAACAATGTATTATTTCGATTATTTTATAATTCTAAGGCAATATTTTGTTTATTTTTTTTATCAGTATACCCATCTATAAAATTGGATGGTTTGCATATGGGACAAAATCTGACGAATTTTCTTTCTGTGTGAACATTGGCCAGCAGCAATTTGAGAATTCTCAAGGCGAAAGTCGCTCAATGCGAAGTGCGTGTGCAGGGGGCGTGGCAGCAGCCTTCAACGTGTAGTGCAAATTATGAGGTGTTATGTCAATGCGGCCATCCCCAACCCCGTTGAGCCCCCAAGTGGTCCAACTTTTCGTGCGCCATGCTCGGCGGCGTTAAAGTGCCTGAAAATGCGCGTTAAAAGTCACACGACCAGGCGCAGATTGTGAAAGGTCTTCGCCAGGATGGCCGGTGCGAAATTAAATTGAAAACGCCCCATGAAAGGGAAACCACAGGGAAACGTAATTATCAGCTACTGAACACTGATTGCGACCGTCCAGCATGGAAAGCGTGGTAAATTGCCCAAAAGGAAATGACCCAGCAATTTTTTACTTTGCTAAAAAACGTGCAATAAAATGTATTATTACACATTTTTGGCTCCATAAATTTGTGAACATACATAAAACAATTACTTCTTCAGCATATTTTAAATATCTATATACATATTTACAATTAAAAGATTTAACCACTCGAGTCCATAAAATGTATTCATATTTTTTCATCCCTACATTTAAATAATTAATATTTCATTATTATTCTTGCCTTCTGACCGTCTATGTTCGTCTATAGATAGATCCAAAACGATTTGAAAATAACTTTGGGCCGGCCTTCTGGGTTTTTCCTGGGCTCTAGGAAGCCCCATCGAAAGCCAGTAGCCAGCTTGTGAATCTCCTGCTGTTTTGTAGTTATTGTCATGCTCGTTGTTATTGACTTCACTTGCAGCGGCCGATGTTGCAGTTGCAACTTGCAGTGGCCGATGTTGCCTCTGAATTCGAAGCTGCAACCATCATTGAAGCTAGTTCGATTTGTGGCCGTGCGGACGTGCTGCATTTTATGAAATTGCTTGTTGTTATTATTATTGTTATTATTAGTAGTATTATTTTATGTGCTTGCCTCTGCGCCTCCTGCAATGTCATTTGAAGCTTGGCGCTGGCGCTTGCCTTTTGCCACTTGCAACTTTGCAACCCGGTTGCCGCCAAGCTCTCACGTCCTTCTCCACAGAAATATAAACATAACAATCATTACAAGTGGCTAGGCAAGCAACAGAAAGAAAAACAAAAACGAAAGCTGAACAAAAACCGTTATTGGTATTGATGAGAATTATCTTGACTTCCTGCTCCGCTTGCTGTTTCTGTTGTTTTTGTTGCCGCTCAGTGGCGTCTTAAGTGGCGCTAAATGCGTGCATTTAATATAATAAATCTTTTTGTTTGCTGGGATTTGGTGCCGCTTTTTAAGCCATATTTTGTGTGGCCAGGCACGTACGCATTAAATTTTGAGTGGCGTGAAGTGAAAGGGTCGACAGCCTGTAGAAGCGGCTAGGCTGGAGCTCATATCTTGGGAACGTTGACGCACATGAAAGGCGATAAGTCTGGGATATAGCTCTATTATCAAGCTTACAGATGCAGTAAAAGCTTATCTTATTGATAACTGCTTCGGCTTATGAAATGGGGTTAGAAAGTAGTTACAGGGGACTTAGCGAGATATGACTTACTTTTACTATAAGTACTATTCTTTTGCTTCTTCACAGTTTACTTTGACAATTTTACGCTAAGGAATTCTTGGTTCGCCGCAAACCTTTCCAAAGACTTGTGAAATTCCAAATTTCCATGGATCCTATATCACGTTGACCTCATCTCTGAACGCCTTTCGCAGGATACCCCAGCAACCGATTGCCATACCCTGACCGAAGTTTGTTGCTTAAGTCTTTTGTTTTTCGCGGGTTCAAATGCTTTGGCATACCGTTAGATTCGGCGCCCATGCATCATCGGGCCATCGAAACTGGCAACTCTTGTGGAAACACATTACACGGATGGAGGAGTTGTCGGGAAATATATGATGCCATTGTTGTGATATTTCACGCTGCTACAATCGACGCCAATGTAAACAGAAGGCACACACGCACAATAGGCCAGCGGAGAAAATGTTTGCGCCTTTTATTGCGTTTTTCCTTATTGATTTCTGTTTGTTTTGCCTGTTGGTCATAACTTTGGGCCAGCAGCAACATGAGTCGCAAATGTCAACGCATTGTCTTCAAGTTGCCATGAATGATGGTCAGGATTGCAATGGCAATCCACAGCAGCCGGGGTAACAGAAAGTCCCGTGAAATCAATTGAGTCACGTTGAAGATGTTCCGCTTTCGGGGCGTTTCCAGTGTTAACGTGCGATAAACGCCCTAAATATCTGCGACAACGATTAATTGTGGAGCAGTCGACACAAAGACGGCATCTGAGTGAATGAAATATGTATAAAAGGGAAGTTTGGAGAACCATTGGTTAATGTAAAAGTGTACACTAATACATCTTGACTTTTACTATTTCAAAACTTAGTTTTAAAGGGAGAAAAACGTGCGATAAGCTCCATAACCTAAACATACTATTTAAAAAATAGACTTTAAATAATAATATTAACTTAGTTTTGTCAACTTATTTAAACGGCTAATCAGAACATAGACCCTCAATAAAACGAATTTTGTAAGCAAGAAACTATGCTCGAATTAGTTTTAGCTCCAGCAATCGGGCTGTTCGTGACCCCCAAGTGGGCTTATGCACAGGAAATATTTAGACCAAGACTGTCAGATCATTTACCTTGAACTTTTCTGCTACTTTTCCAACTCCCCCGCCGAACAGTAGGCATCTGCTAGTTGGACAGTCAGGCGAAGAACAAAAGACATACCAGCAGAAATAAACAAAAACCGAATTCAAAACAGTGGCAAATATTTACCAAGCCCCGTCCGGGTCCCCCTCAACTTGAGTTTCCTGGGAAATTGGCGCATGCTGTGCAGTGAGTCGCCGTCAGACGGACGTAACAATATTCCACATAGTCATGGCTAGAAATTGCGTTGCTTTTGTGTGCAGTTTCTCCGTTTTTCGGTTTTCACGCCGTTTGCGATCAGCGATGAGGAGGCATTGCAGTTGCCACCGACTCACGCTGAGCCCCTTTGGACATCTCTTTATCTACGAGAAAACCAAAAAAAAAAAGCTGGGGAAAAAGTGTCAACAGCGTTTGGCAGCTACCGTTCTACGTTTGGTTTTTTTTGGTTCGCCTTTCTTCATATTTATTTCTGCGGCCAACAATTTTTCGCCGACTGCTTATCTGATCCCACTGAGTCATGCAATGCCTCTTGCCTTGCATTTGAATTATGGAGATGATAATGCGTTCGAATCGGGATTTGCATTCGCCGTAGTGCTCAATCCTGGCCAGAAACGCAATTCAAAGCTGGTCAATTAAGTGCCATGTACTGTCGGACATCACCACTTGACCACAGAGTCCACAGCTCTGGACACGCTTACACTTCGCTTAATTGAGTTTATTAGCCTCGCAAGAGGAACTTGTCTGCCAGTGGCCTGAGAAACGGGCAAAAGTAAAAATATTTTCATATATAAATTCGGTGCGGACAACGATCGGCTACCTTGCCGCCGAAGTAACGGTAACTTCAAAAATATTTCCTTTACAACTTGTCCAATTCTCCTGTCATGCTCGGTCTCCATCAACTCCCCCAAAGTCCCCCAATCGCCCTTCACCTGTTGGCCAAATTAATGACACTCGCTCACCGGGTTACATATTTGTGAAATGATAAAAAAGAGAAGGAAAATGCAATTTCTGAAATAATTAAATATGAAGGCCAGCATTTCTTTTGGGCCACGTCTCGAGGAAGGTTCTCACATGCTACGGAAATTTAAAATAACTCGCCTGTTCGTTTAATTTTTGGGTCAACATTTTATTTGCAATTAGCTGAGCCAAACATTTAAAATATGTAAATTGATTGCAGGTTTGTTGGTTTTTGGGAGCTCAATTTTCAGGGGTTGGAAATAATTAGCCAGTGAATGAAAATTATAGAGGAAAATTTAAGTTATGACGGTTTCTCGAAATAAATAACCGTAAGGTTTAAGATCTGAATTAATCGATAGTTGCATAAAATAACTAAACATATCATTATAATATAAATTGTTCATATTTTTAATTATAAATATAGATGATAGATAGTTATTTTATTATTATACCCTTTTGCCTATAAATTTATTGTTACCTATTGTTAAATATGGAAGTCCATATTTAATTCAATAATTGTTGTATGTTCTTAATCCGTATGTATTATATACATATCTAAATATCTATATATCTAAATATTGATACTACTAAAATCCAATATATAATTATGTATATTACCATTCTTGTTATAGAAAGCATTGCAAAGTTTCAGAAAAAATGAGGAAAAACCTGGGTCAATAACCAGGTCAGTTGAAAATCTTCAAGGGAAAACTGTCAGGTTGGCAACTCATTTGGAGCGACAAATTAATGAGTTCACTTTGGGCCAAAGAATGCTGCAAATAAAAAATAGACAAGACACTTGCCACTTGAACCCGTGCTCTCATTAAGCCTCGAACCGACACACATACAATTACACGGCAGCTGCTTCTGAGATTAAAGCCGCCTTTGAGTGGCTGTTGGCCAAGACTGCGACTGAACTCGATGGGGAGAAAAGACTCTCACTAGGCACTTAAAAATTAACGCTTTTGACAGCCAAACGGACTTTCAAATACGCAGAGCCACATGAAATACTAAAAAAAAGAGCAAAGAGCCTAAATGCCATACAGACTTCCCGCTAAAAACTCTGGGGATTGCAAGTCTGGGACGAAGCCAAAGCGCAACAAAGTGTCAATGCGGCTTTGAGGCGAGTTTAAAAAGATTGGCAGCGACGGCGGTGGAGATGGCCAGCGAGTCTGAAGATTTTCTCATAAGGTGCAAAATCTCTCGACATCATAAAGCCAAGAGTTGTGGATGGGAAGGGGGTTAACGACGAGGAGACAACAGAAACATGCACAGAGATGAGCATCCATAAAAACATACGCGAGTTGGATTTCGGTGTTACATATATTTTCCCCGAAGCTCCTAATTAGCCAAAGCCGGTTCTTTCGGCGGTTTCTGCTTAAGGCTTTGGTTTTCTTTTTTCGGCTGCTGCGGTGGCCGTTTAATATTTTATTATTCTTGGGTCCAGCCCCCCTCTCGGAATAAACGAAAAACAATGGAGCAGTAAAAATCTGGGGATAATAAATAAATTAAGTCTTTAACGATGACAAGAAGCCAGCTCAAGGAGGGCTAGCGGCCCTAACATCTCAATTAAGTTGTTCAAGCTCATTGTTTTCAAATTTTTGGCTTAATTTTCGTATGGTTATAGCCGCTTTGTTTTTACATTGCGTCTTCCGTTTTTTTTTTGCTTAGCTCATTTTAGTCGAAATTACGGAAATCGTAAGCGGTCGTGGTAATTTCAATTTGAAAATGGTTTCATAAATGCCCAAATCAGGTTACTAACCCTAAACTGGAGGAATACAGATCTTGCCCTTGCCACTCACATTGTAATAATGTCTTAATTAACTAATTAGCTAATTTGCAAACAATTAAGCTAACGCTGGAAAGGAAAACAGAAATCCTAAGAAATGTTTCTGCAAAGTTGTCGAGTCATTTGATTGCAGATTGCAGATAGGAAATTGGACAGCAGCTGCCGGAGCTGAAAATATATTTATGGACAGTGAAATTGCTAGGAAAGTGAGGTGAGCAAACAGAAAATATTCCATTTAATGCATAACATAAATATTTGTACATCGAAAGAAAGAGTGAATGGGAGATGTTGGTGTAAGAAAATGGAAATTAGTGTCTGAAAATAAAATGGAAACATTACAAATTGTGAGAATATGCAGAAATACTTTCGAATATGCATTTGCAGATTGTGTTAGTTTTCTTAAAGCATTTTTGATAAGTAAGCATTTTAGTTGCCGAAGTATATTATCTTAATAATATTATTGTCTTCGTATATAATTAGAAACTGAAATCTCTTTCTTAGTAAAAGCCTATGTCTTTAGGCCCGATAAAATGTTAATTGCAACTAAACTAAACCTTGTTCATCGATAGTTCCAGCTTTGCCTTGTTTTTATTCGGTCCTGAGACCTATTCATCAACTTTGAATATTGTTGCAGAATTCAGTTCCCACGTTTCGCAAAAAGAAACAGAAGAGAGGAAAATCTAAAACTGTTTTATAACTGTACTAAACAAGAGCCATTCACTTCGGCCTGAGAACATTTTGAGCTGTCCACCTGCAGCAAAGCAACATCGCACAAAAACCATAGTTGAAAGAAGATCTCTGTTGTTTTCACCCCCAAAAAAATTGGTAGTGGAGGCGAAGAGAAAAGATCTACGCACCAAAACGCGAGTACCTGCACGAAAAGCATTTCCAAACAATTGAGTTTTCGAATGACAGTTTTCCATTATGGTAGTTGGAAATTGGAACAATGCACTTGAAGCCAGAGCCGGTGCTCTATTGCCGAGTATCTGAAAAAAACAACGCTTTTTAATTACTACCCAAAAAAAACAGAAGAGACGCAGCTGCAAAAAAGGAACATGAAAAATATTAAATTTTGGCGCCCCAAACTGAAAGCAAGTTCGTTGCCTGAGTCTTTCGTTTTTTCTACCCCTCCTCTGATGACGGAAGCGTTTTTTTGGGGTCTCGATTTAACGCTTCTCAGCTGACAAATGAGCAGCATATCCTGTTGATCCTGTTGCCAGGAAATAATTATATTGCTGGTGCAAGAAACAACATTAATTGCAAAAATAATTAAAAACTCATAAATTAGCACATGCAAAAGCAGGCAGCATAACAAAGTGCAAATTTAATTATGGCCTTCATTAATTAATTCATTAAGAAAGAGGAGGCAAAAGGCAGCCACAGTGTTTTTTGCCACTAGCTAAATCAATCAACGCCAAATACAGGCAATCGAGTGAGTCCCTAAGGACGTAATCTGATGGATTTGCAACCGGTTTGTCTTCACTCCTTTTTGGCATCCTTAGAATACATTATGCAACGGCCGATGCCACCGACACCGGGAGGTGGACTCCTCTGTCCGCCCTTCAGCTTTCATAATTTATGGATTTTATATGGCGTCACATTCGCCCTGCCGCCGCCATTCGCTGACAGTTTTTGCCACTGTCGGACATTTTGACAGTTTCAGGTTGTCATCGTCCAGATCCGTTCCCCATCCCCCTACCCACATCATCTGCTGGTGCTGTCACTTGCAATTGCAACTGATGCGTTGCCAAAAATACGCATTCGTATTCTCATCTCAACTGCCCCTCCGCGGCGTCATAAACTCAACTGTCATTTCAATTTCCCCCATGATGGGTGCAAGGTGCTCCGCATAAGGCGACCAGTCAAATGTATGATTAAGTAATATCCGAATGCCATAATTTTACCCTTTTCGAATCGAAAATGGAGGTTTGTGGCTTAAGTCTTTTGTTGCTGAGTGAGTTTTTCCCCCGGCAGATAATTATGCGAGCATTGCGTAATGAAGTTGATAAAAGCGGGGAATACGAGTTTGCGGCTGATAAGGCGTACAAATTATATACTTAAGCTATAAAGGGGTGGATATCTTAAAGGATCTCGACGCTTACCTTCCCATGAGAAAATGGAGCTGTTCTTGTCAGCTGAACCTGCTAACATAGCTAACCAAAATAATATGTATTTATGCAAATTATATTTACTTCTAGTTTAGGGAAGCAAGTATACACCAAAGGATTACAATAAATTAAACGCATTAAGCCATCTCAATTAACTATATTATCCGAAACGAAGTAATTAGGTTTCGTATGTGCATATGCTAAAAAGCATATGTTTGTGTTTAAAAATAAACTTTAAACTTTATTATATAAAACCTTTATTACAGAATTTAAAAGCGCATTTAAAACAATGGTGTGAGTATCAGTTTCTCACACTGTTTTATTTTAATTGTATATATTAACATAGGAAACTCTTTCAGCTGCCTTTGCATCTGCCACAAATGACTAATTTCAACCCTTTTCTTGTGCTTTAAACGTTGATGAATAGATAATAAATTATAAAAAACGCTCTGAACATATTTAATTAGTACCTACGAAGAGAACCCGTTCTTAAGACACCTTTCTCCGATCTCGAGAAAGGCAGCTGCTAAAGAAGTGCTAATGCCAACTACCATCAGTGAATAATATCGAGTGGTCAAAAATAAAATGAAATAAAAAATACAATTAAAATGCAATTTCGTGCAAATCCTTTTCCAAGGCGAGCAAATGCAGCTGCAACAAGTTTGGAACCTGTTGCAGATGTCTATCCGTCGCTGGCCGCTCATTAAGTTTATTAATTTCTGATATCAAGACAGTTAAATTTAGTTTGCTTCGCATTTGTGTCGCCTGCCACACGCAACAGAAAGCGGTGAGCATGAACCGTGACCAGTTTTCCCCGAAAAAAACTATATCCAAAAATACAAAACAATAAAACCCCAACCCCGAGAGGAACTTCTTCAACCCTTGCGGATGAACTACGAGCGTTCAATTTTCAACTTGGCGTGCCTCGCATTACTTCTCCGCTGTCCATTCGATTTCTACGCTTTCTACACTCACATCTTTCCCGGCGAGCTGTGTTCGTGAACAGGTGTAATGATTTTTGGTTTTGCACCTTGACTTTCTGCTTCCGTTTCAGCCAGTCGAGCCACGCTTGTCGATAAGTTTCTGGCTTGGGGTAATTTGTGTGCATTTACTTCCTCGGGAACAAGCTTCCGTATAGGGTGTCCTTTATGTCTTCCCCAACTTCCCCTGCTTCACCAGCCAGGCTATGTTGACATTCTGCGCATTAGGTTGCTCTGACAAAGCAATCACGTTGATTTAACATTTTAATTAATTTAAAAATAGTTATTTAGCCTACCCGATTCTTTGCGACGCTTGAGGTCTTCTGATTCTGCCTTAACACAGTGAGCAAGATAAAAATGCAGCAATGGCAACACAATTAGTAATTTTGGAAAAGTTTGCCAAGTAATCCTCATTTCGAAAATATTCCTAATATATTTTGTTTCTAAATTTTATTTTTTTTTTTGTATTTTTTTGTTTTTTGCAGCCTACTGTGAGTGTCTTTTAAGAACACCCTGTGACGCTTCCTCCTTTTTCTTAATTGTTAACATTTTTGCTAAGGACTTTATTAGGCCAGGACTCGCAACACAAAATAATAAAGCTAAACAGCGAGAATGTTCTATACGTTTTTAGTATAAAATGAATTTGTATAAAAATGTTCTATTAGTTGAGCGATCTTATTTCCTACTTGAAGGAATATATTTGAACTTTTGCCTTTAATTACTATTTATTATGTCCATTTGATATTTTATAAAATATATAGATATTTATAATATTTCTGATAAGCAGAATAAATTAAAATATGATTTTTTCAAGTTGATTCTATCATATTCTTGAATTTTTTCAATACACAAACTATTGCTTACAGTGTAAGCCCCCGCCAAAGAGGATATTTTGTAATATAACCGCAAGACAACTTCCTCAATATCAATCATTACGCTCGGCTATATTACCAACCCCTTGGCCATATTCAAGCCATGGCTTTCTTCATAAAGCATATTTAGTGTGTAATGTGCGTTGTCCCCGAAACAAAGTTTCCGTTTTATATTTATTTTTCGGTAAGCTGCAATTTTCAGGTGTTAGCCGAGAGCTTCCAGCCAACTGGCCATCGAAGCGAACTGAATTCAGCTCAACCCTTTCATTAAAGAGGAAACCAAAATGATATATTTAATCCGTTCGGTCGTTGGGTCAGTGAAGCGTATGCTTGTCTCGGAGCCACGACGACAATGACAGCGAATGATAAACCTGATATGGAACACACTTAAGGGCTCAACTTGGGTAATCTGCAGCAGAGAACTGCAAGGGTGGCACTTTTTTACCACTCGACTCACACCCTACAATTTTGTGTGCGGGTGCTACCCGCCACGCACATCGCGGGTACTTACAAACACACAGTATAAATCTGAACATGTAGACAAGACACCCCGTTGTGCGCGCACCCGAATCAATACGGTGCTCCGCGTCGCGGGTGCCGATCACACACTGCCTAAAAAGGGATGAGTGAGAAAAACACTTGTGGGTATACCGTTAAACACATGGGTGTTTCCAAAAATACTCGGGTGTTTCCAAAAATACTCGAGTGGTCTCGTAGGTAATCGAGTCACAGACAAGATGCGTAACTCCATGCGTTTTACACTCCATACGTTTACACACTATTCTTTCGGCGTGGCTCTAGACTTTGTCGAATACTTTGTAAAATGCCCTTCATCTTATTATTATATATTATTATTATTATTATTATTAATTATATATATTATATAATATTTTATTATATTATATATTATTAATATAATATATATATATATATATTATATTATATATTATTATATATTATATATATTAATAACGTTATTATTATTTAAATATAGATTATAGTAAAAATAATAGTACATAATGTCACAAAATTCATTTCAAAAATTACTTTATATAAGAATATTTGTCATTAGAGTATTCAGGTAGCGACGTGTGAAAAATAAATAACGGAATGATTCGAAACGGGTGGCACCCTTTGAGTCCATCAAAGACGTGAGCACGAAATTTTTCTTGGGTATTCCCTTTTACCCTTCATTTCTTATACCCGTCACGCTTCCTCCCATACAAATTTTAGGCGTACAAAAAATGACCAGAGAACTGCAGCCCGCATACAAAAAATGACGTGCGGCCGATCGTTGACTGTGCGTCCACTCACCCAAACGGCTCTTGCGCAGCAGGCCTCGGGTGGTTTTTTTACTCGTAACAAAAACACAACGTCGGTAAAACACTCGAGTATTTTGTGTTGCCGCAAGTAGGGTGTCAAAAAAAACGGGGTGCCTAGAGTACCGAGTGTTTATCGGGTGGACGTAGAGTGCGAGTGGCGGGCTGCAGTTCTCTGATCTGCAGTTTGCTCGAGTAGAAACAGCAGCTAAAGCAGCGCCAACTGAAGAACCACGCAACCAAAATTAAAACTGCAGGCAACGCAGATCCAGATCGGAGGGGTATGAGGTCTGTATGGTGGTATGGTGTGGTATATCGCCGGAGATCGCAGATCGTTTCCAGTCGTGCAGGTGGATTTCTCAAGTGGCTGCGTCCGCTTTCTGGAGTCCGACTACCTCTCTGCCCCACTCTCCGTCTCGCCACATCTCTCTGCGTCAGCTGATTCTCGGAGATACTCGCAACTTCTCGGGGGTAATAGATACATTTGTGTTTGCCTCTTTCTTGGTTTCAAGTGAAACAAGTGCATCTTAGAATAAAGGGTTCGCTCGAGGATTGCCAGATGTTATTTAAGAAGCCCAATAAAAATAAACTACTCTAACGTTGCCACTGAACCTGAAAACTATACACTATATACTATATAACTTGGTTTGTATAAGGTATTTTAATTCAATTTAAACTATTCACGGTTGTCAACAAAATCTAAATAACCAGCTATTTTATATTAAAAGAAATAAAGAATATTACTTTGTTTTAATTACTTTATGGTATGTCAATTCCATCGCTTTGAAATCGGAACCTCGACGGATTTCTTAATTTGGATTGACAGATTTATCCCCCAAATCCTGCATACGTTCCTCTTTAGCGCAATCCGAATGTGATATCCATAAAAATGTCTCCTAAAAATCCCCAAAAAAGTAGTAAATGTCAGTTCAGCGGAGACATGAGTCACAGGATCCAAAGGACTAGTGGCAGACGTCACTGGCATTATGCATGCTTGCTTAAGAATTTCCACGGAGATCCTTGAGGAGTTTCCTCCATGGCAACTGCAACAGCAGGGGGAATTGCAATTGTGTGTGGTGTCAAAAGTCGCACAGCAATCCATCAATTTAACAGCCATGGAAAATCAACACAATGCCAAGCAATTGTATGAAATATGTCAGTCAAAGGAAGAAAAAAAATAACTCGTAGCAGGACAAAGGACACAGTAGTCGTCACAGTTTGGGGTGGAAGTAAGAAATGCCAATGCGAATAAGAAACAGAATGATTTCCTTTTCCTTTGACTTCTTGGCTTGTTTTCAGGGGGAAAAGATGCCACAAAGGAAATACTTACATTTATACGGAAATGTGTGCCCTTTGTGGCATGTTGAGCAATGTTAGCACACAGTAGTTCGGCAAACTTTAAGCTGTTCAAACATTTAGTCAGAGCAGCTGGCACCAGTGTCAACAAACTCTCACTGTCCTCAGTTTTTGGATGTTCCATCTTTTTTTTTGTATCTGTCTATGCCCCAACGCGTGCCATATGCCCGGGCATCCAGAATGTCAACTGCAGTCTGTGTAATTAAAAACCGATCGCTGCACGCTGATCATTTATTTATGCATGCCCCAAAACCCAAAATCAACTTTCAACCTGCTGCTGCTGACCAGATTTTGATTGGCTTCGCGGCCCAAAAGGCAAAACAAAGGCACAGTAAAATAAAACCAAAACCTTTTTTCTGGGCAGCCGGTGACCATCAGGCTTCATTTCGCGTCTGCTCTCCATTTTTTCGTACTTGCTTTAATTTTTTGCAGTTTTTCGTGTGTGGCATCAACGAGCGACAACATGCCGCAAACATTCCACACGATAAATTTAAGCAGTAAAACTTAAGCTGCTCCTTAAAAAAATGTTTCGCCACGCTCTCTTTGAATGCATATAATTTTCTTAATGTCGATTAAATATTATGGTAGGGTTAAGTTAAGGCGGGCAGAAACCCAGTTTAAATCTGGGGTCTTCGAAAGTTTACGAACAATGAGGGATTTTAAGTATGATTACTTTTTGCCGTGTTTCATTACAGTTTAGGAATATTGCTCACATTTACATTAAGAGAGGAATAAACATTGACTTCAATTAAATCTTGCACATTTACTTTGGCTTCTCAGAACTATTGTAAAGTTGGATGAAATGGCAATGGCCAGATTTAGTTTTGCAGAACTTTAAATTTGCTGTAATATACTTTTAAACGATTCTAGAATACGAATTTTAAAATCCTACATACATTATAAACAAAAAACTCTTTTATCCACCCATTTTCCTTTCTTTTGCAAGCAATTTTAAATGAAAAAAATGACAGCTCGAAATTCCTATTAACCATTGCCACTGCCTATTAGCCAATCAAACATTAATAGTTTTCCATAAAAATCGTATAAAGAATCCAGATACGAATACAAATAAGCAATAATCAAACTAGACAAATTCAATGGAAATTGGCAATGGGTATTGTAATTATTTGAACGCTTTTAAATCGTTGGCTGTTGGCCAACTCTCAGAATTCTCTAAAACAATACCTTAGAAAGCGCATGATTGGAATAAAGATTTCCATAAAAATTGGCAATGCAACAGGCACGATTTTTATCGTGAACACAGATACCGTAGTCTACAGATCCTTGTCTAGAAAAAGGATACATGGTCTGGCTGTGTTGTGATTGCTACCATTTTGGAGGAAACCCAGACCAGCTGCCAGGTCAGGAACAGAACAAAAGTAAATCTCTCCTGAATGTTAAAAAAAGGAAAAATCCATTTGGGCTAGTGCAGCCTGTTGCACTCAGGATGCTGTTGCTGATCCTCCGGTTCTATCCAAGTACCTGCTGCGACCACCAACTGCCAGCCCTCAGAGATTGGTTTCATTTGTTGCACATCCCTACTACCTACTCGAATATTGAAATGCCGAAATCCCCTTGGCAATCTGTTGCTCTTGCACATGTCTCTGATTCCCGTCGAGCGTAAAAAAAGGTGGCGGACCGAATTCGATGCCCCGGCAAGGTGTTCCACTGACCCTCCGACGATTTGGAGTGATTTTTGTTTTCGCGGAATGCTCGATGGATGGAAGGAAAATTCCAGCACATGGCTCTGTATTTGCAGGGGAATCCTCGATAGGAAATGGCTGTAACGAGAGTAGTCGCTGTGGATACAGTAAGGACTCAAGGTGTTCTTAGGATTGAAGTGGGTTTCCCTAGCCACTTCTCTAAATTTCCAAAAGCATTAGACTTCTATGGAACGTATGAGATTTTTATGATGAAAAACAGTTCTTGAGTTTATAAAAATATATATTTCTTAGTGATAATAAAATTATACTTTCCAATAGATTTATTTTTTGAAACGAATAGATTTTTACACTTCATACATTTATTTTATACCTTCCCAAATAAATTTGCCTTGAGTGTTATATGATATTCTTTTGCATAAAATTGCATACTTTTTAATTTTTCTTTTACAAATCGCCAATCTTGTTAATCTGGTTGTCGTTGCCGCCCACCAGCTGCTAATAAAGTTGTCATTTCTGCACGATTGAGCAGTTAGGCAAACATTTGCAGGGGAACCCCCCATGAGACAGCACGTAGAGCAAAATGGCCAACAATTACCGGCAGCAGCAGCAGTAAGTCTGAGAGTCATTGCAGTGGCCAGAGCCAAAGTTGGCTATAACAAGCAAGTGGCGCTCTATAATCATAGACCCAACATGGATCTCCATCGAGATGGAGATCGAGATGGAGTTGCCCGCACTGGCACTCTAAATCAATTAGCAGGCACATCAAAAGTGTTGAAAACTGGAGCAGGCGATGGATAGAAAAGTGAAGTAAGTCTCGTGGAGAGGGGCCCATGGGAAAGTGAGGTGCAACCTGTCCGTCTCACTGGCAACTGACATTGAAGGCTAATCAGCATGCAAATAATGTTGCCGCCTCTCTGCCTAAAGATTAAACAGCCATGTGGCAAGCCATGTATAGCCACCGTGAAGTGAAACATCGGGCGATGATGGAGGCTCTGGGGCCCGGGCAGTACGTGTGATGGAGCTGTGTGGCAAACCAGTTACAGTTTCCGAGATTGCCCAGTTTGCCGAGTGAAATGAATTTGTTAACACCTAGCCAAAACGAGGCAGGCGTGCCACGCCAACCAGCGATAATTAAGTATGCGTCACGTTGGAAATCTGAAGGAGCTCCTACTCGTACGGATTATTTGCCCGGCCCATTAGCGAACAGGCGCAATATTTTGGTGTAATTACGCGTTGTCCTCCCCTCGGACACGATGTCTTCATTAGGCCAAGTGTACTGGCCATCACCGTAATTGTAATTGTAATGTCAATGGCATTGTTATTGTTATCATTGCGGCCCCAACTTGTTTGCTGGTTTGTTTGTCTCCTTGATTGGCATTCACTTGCCACATTCAGATTGAGATCTTCGGGAAAACTGTAGCAGCAGGTTTTTCACTTTTATTTATGATGAAGATGTCAATCGCGGATGAGTGGTCCGTCAGTGTCGGCATTTGTTTGGCTTACCAATTCGCTTCTACAACTAACTGGGCCTGTCAGCATTTGAGCCGCACTAGTTGGTGAGGGACGACTTTTTTTTTAGCTTAGTCTTGCGCCTGGGAAAGTTTTCCCCACACATGCAGACATCAAAAGGGGAGAGTTAGGAAAGTTATAGACTCGTTAGCGAAATCTTCGGTGAGAATTAGGTTGAGGCAAGTGAAGAAATTTAGTTCTTAGAAAACCATTCGTAAATACGATCCTCAAATGTATATTTACCAATAATATAACACTGCCTAATAAAAATCTGTAATAAACAATAAATGTTTTAAAATTCCAAGTTAATGCTTTTAGTATCTTTCCCTAACTATACCAAATATATTACCTTAAAAGTTAGCCATATTGCTTAAATTACTCCTTAGAAACGACCAAATGCCAGCAGATGTTGTTGAACTCCTACGCTCATTACGCCCAATTTCCCTCTCCACCCTCTAAGTGGCTTAAACATTTCCGAAATGCAAAACATCAACGATAAACAACAACTTTTACGACCGAATTTCATTGAACGTTGCCACAAATTGAGGAGGCGAAACGCAGACGGGCGGCTACCTTGGCTCACACACACACGTGTCCCGACTGCCAAATCAGAGTCAATCCCAGGCGCAAAAAACGGTAGTCCAGAAAGCATCTTGGCCAAGAGAAGGAGCCGCGTACGTGTCACCAAGCCACCAAGCTACCAAGCCGCAAACCATCACCATCGCACTCACGAACTCGGTTGTGTTGGGGCGGTCGATTGTCACCATTACCATTACCATTATTACCATTACCAGTACCTTTTCCACTAACATTACGATCAGGGAGACGAGCAGGAGAGCCGGGTTTTGGGTTCAGACCGGCAGCTCGTCTTCAGCTCCAAAACTCTCGTCCGATTCGGGCGTGCGGCTATTTGATGTCAAAATAATTGTTAATCCGGCGAGCAGTCACATTTTCTAATACCCTTTGAAAGGAGTATTTTCGGAGTATGCTGAAATAAATATACATTTTTATCATAAAACCACAAGCCAGTTTAACATGACTAACAACAACATAGATTATCATATTTTGTTGGTATATGTTATATATAGAAATATAAATTCAGATTTATTCTTATATAGAATAATTGCACTTTTTCAAAGAGCATATGAGTTTCGCCCTTGGCAATACACCTGGAATTCCATTTTATTTATTTTATGTTGATTGTATTTTGGGAGAAGAGCTTCGTCAGCCTGGTTAGCCAGCAGATATTTACGAGTAGCTGTTGCACTGGAAACGTGACAAGCTTATGAAGATTTATGGGGTTCAGGAGGCAGGCGAAGACGGCGGCATTCGACATTGTCGCCATTTCCATTCTCACGATCGGTGTTCGATCGACAGTTCTTTATGGACTCCCCGCTACCCAAAGCCGCCCATCGCCCCTAAACGCCACATGCTGCCTCCACTCGCGGCACCAACAAATTTTGTGGATTTGTTTAATTTAAGTACAATGTACGTGTTATCATTGGTCGATCGGGCATTGATTTTTAATTTGTTCATTAAAAGGCAATAATCACGCCCTGTCGCAGGATCGCTTCCCAGCCTCGAAACGGATGATTCGCTTTGTGACTCCGGTTGCTG
Source organism: Drosophila simulans (assembly GCF_016746395.2). NCBI lineage: Eukaryota > Metazoa > Arthropoda > Insecta > Diptera > Drosophilidae > Drosophila > Drosophila simulans. The sequence goes on from NC_052523.2 coordinate 6,896,997, forward strand.
CCTTTGTATACTAATTTGATTGCGACAAAATATGGCACATTAAATTTATCAATTTATATTTATGTCTTGTGCATAAATTGATATCATCTTTGGGCTTGTTACATTTAATTTCGGTACTCGAATTTAATCAGGCATGCAGTTGGGGTTTTTGTCGCAATAAATTCTCATCGGGCATTTCAATGGCCTGGAACTGCTCCATTTTCGTGCGCTTTTGGCCAAATGCAAATGGCCCGTTTGTGATGGGAATGCAAATCGCTCTAAAGTGGCGCTGGATGAGTCAACTGTTCGGTAATTGGGAGTCATCTACAAGCTTGATTTGAGGGTAATATTACTGATAACATACTACGAATATAGTTTCTGATGATCCCATATTTCCTTCCATCTGGCTGACTAAATGACATGCTTTTATTTATCTAAGAAGTATGCATTCCAGCAGTTGCCTGATGCCGCCACCTTTTCTGTGATTACCCTTTAGCTATCTACCTTCCTGCATGCATTCAATCAGAATCGAAATCTTCCCACATGTCGGCAGGTTCGATTGCCGTTAGGACTTAGCATATTTCCCAGCCATCGGCGGTGCATCAGGGATCGTCCTCATTAGGCATGCACAGCGGCTTGGCGGACACATGTTTGACATTATCAAACCGCAGCATCCTCCTTTCAGCCATGCTTAATGCTCTTCGCACATGCCGGACTCAAAAAAATAAAAATAAAAATAAAAAAAACTCAACCGACATGCTGGATGGGGGCAGTAAAAATGGAAATAAATTCAAAAACAGGCCGGGAACAGTTGTGATTTCGGGAGTGCAGGCACAACTGTTGCACAGAACTGGAATCGGAGGCTCGGGACTGCTGTTATTTCCGCTTTCTGATTTCTGTTTTTCGCATTCTCATTCTTATTTTTCTGGTTTTGTTTTGGTTCTGGCTGCCAGAACCGCGGCCCTTGCTTCCGCATCCGTGCAACAAGGATCTCTCCGGATCCTTCGAACGCATCTGTCGTTGCTAGTGACAGGTACACCGAGTTTTTCACTCGGCGTTACCTACGCATCTTTTGTCCGACGATCCGAATCGGAATCGGGCGCTTCCTATTTCCTTTTTTCTTCGTTTTTTTGCCAAACCGGAAGTTTTTGTGTCTTTGGCAAACTGTAATCATTAGGGGATCATCGATTTCGGCAAATTACAACGGGCGGGTCAGAGATTTTTCCCAGGAAACTATCGGTTACAGGTTCAGAAAGGTTGCCGAACAGGTCTACTGTTCAGTTCCTTTCATCAAATTTGCATGAACGAAAGAAAGTCGTTTGCTCTTTTTGAGATGGAAAGATGACACCCACAAGATATGTTTGCGAATGCACTTATAATTGGATGGGAGTATTGGATTAGGGGAATTACAAGGATTTGCAGGGAAATTTATGGAAATACAAAAGAACAATGAATAGATTATCGCTAACGAAGAGACTCAAGAAATATTTCGGGGAAGGATGTGGAGTTATTTTTTTCCCCGAATTAGTCTAGATATTAGCCTAATCGAATAAAATATGTAGAATGGAATATGTATTCTGGAAAAAGCTGGACAAAATAATTTTATTATAGATATAGCTTATGTTAATATATTGTTTTAATGTCTAATGCAATTTGTTTTCTCCGTATTACTTACCTTAAACGATCCAAGATTTTTATGGTGCCACTTATACAGTAATAAATTTTACCTTCATATGTCTTAATTTTGTCTGCTTAAAACATAAGCTAAAAACACCAGCGAGCTCATGTCCCGGGAAGCAACAATTGAAATCAAGATAAGCCCGAGCAACAGGATAAAGCTGCAGGACACAGCCATAAAGTAGGGACACACAATGCATGGAGAATTATGATATAAATTATACAATGCACATTGCAACATTTTAAATGCCGGCTGCCAGGGGCCGGCTGCTGGCCAGGACGAAATCGTGAGCAGGACAATGGGGCAGGACTACCTGCCTTGCCCTTCGCCTCTTCCTTGAACCTGCCGATGGTTATCGCCGGTTTAAAGCGTCTCAAATGAGTCCGGCCAGCGTCTTCTCTTATGTTGGCAGCGTGACGAGCGATTAGAGATTAGGACTTGGACAAGGACGAAACGACAGGACATGGTCAGAGCGGCGCGGGGTTCGATACGCCTAAATGTGTGTTTTTTCACCTGAGCGTTTCCATAAAAAAGGAAAACAAATGTCTTGCTGATCGACAAATGCTCAGACATTAAAGAAATTCCTTTGAATCGCAGTGAGACACAATTGATTTTTTTGATGCCCAATTGGAATTCATTTTTAAATTGTGATAAGAAATTGATAAGTTATGATCCATGACAAATGTATATCTTTATGTTTAAGGACCCATTTAATAGCGATAAGGTGTTATTCCTGGAATGAACTCTAGATCTAAAGGATCAAATGATGAGTGATGTGGAGTACAACTATGGAAGTGCTGAAATTTATACTGTAGTTTATTAAAATATGTAGTGAGTCCCAAAAAATTAATTCAGGAAAAGTTTTAAGTTGACTTTAGTATTATCCTAAAGCACAACTGAATTTCATTTCTGAGAATAAGAGAGTGTATTTATCTTGTGGGGAAAATGTAGATACTAACATTTTTCAAAATAATACATACTTACGAAAAGATAAAATATTTTATGAATAATTCTCCAAACACCACTATTTCATAAAACGGATTGGTGAACTGATTTTCAAACCAAACCCCTTGAAACCATCTGCCAAAACAATTTCCCCTATTTAATCGAGATCCAAACAGTTGCAAAATTATCAAAGGCCATTGAGCAAATACAGGCAACGTATCAAAATCTAGACAACAATGAAAGGATTGTCCAGGACTACAGGATAATCCTGTCATTGTGCGACAGGCTTGCGTCAAACGGTGGCAATTGTCGATTGGCATAACGAAAGGATTGGCAGGAGCCAAATATTGTCCAAAACTGAATTGAAATATAAATTTGAGAGGTGGAGCGGAGACATCTGCTGGCGGAGGACATTATGTGGGCGCAGGACAATATGTTAATTGACGGCAGCTGATCCGCAGGAAATAGACTAAAAAATATCAAATCATTTTTTCCCCATTCTGCGTACTTGCTGGCCACGTTTTTTGTTAGTTCTCTTTTGAGACTACGCACGCTCCAAGGATGAAATGACAGGACGATCATTGCCGGTGACAGCTGCCTGCGGAGGAAGGAGCACATGCCGCACATGCGGCGTAAAGCAGGATACGCATATCCTGCGTGTGCCTTACCAAATTGAGAGATTTTTTCTATTAAAAAACTGCGTGGAAATTTTCGTAGGCGGGGACGGACACGCGCTCCGCTTGACCTTGACATTGTTCCTAGATGACAGGCGAGTCCTTTCTCGAGGACTGTACAGAATAAGCAGCACAGCACATGTACAGCCTGCTCCGCTTCTCCAATCACTGGAAAGAAAAATACTTATTATATATATATTACATTTCATGTAATAATGTAGATACGATAAATAAATGCATTAAATTATTTCTTAATTGTAGTGAAATATTGAAGGTTAATCAAATATATTTAACATTTAATTTAAAAATATACTGGTTTAATAATTCGATCTAACATTTCCGTCTTCACTTTTAATGCTTACATAATTTCTTCTGGTCAGTAGAAATTTTACATTTAGCTCAACAATATTTTCCCCAGTGCATACTACGTTTTTTTAATGATACTGCTTACTTTTTGTAAGTATCCTGTTCCAAGAGGTCCTGCGTGCGTACGGCAGCAACAGCAACAATACCAAGAAGACGAACAACGAGAAGACGAGGCATAAAAAGAAGAGGAGAGAAAAAAATTGAGCGGGGCAGATGTTTCCTCAACAGGCTGCAAGGAGCGTACATAACACCACGCATGATCAGTTCTCGTCCTTCGGGCAGCTACTTTTTTAAAGACTTGGAGCATTGTCCTCCACGCACAACGCACAATGCTTGCCGACTTCTTCTTCTTTGCCATTTTCTTTTATGTTAAAAAACAAATCCTATTCCGTTGAAAGGAATCAAGGAATCATCGTCGAGAAGGATAGAGCTCGGCCAGCGGGGGATTATTCTAGAAAAGTGCGGGTGCCTGGAGAACTGGATAGAAGTTTACTTTCCTGCCTCGCCATGCGATTATTCAATGCTTTTGGAAATAAACCATTCAAGGTTCTTATTTCATATTCAATTCAGGTGGCTCCCAGCACATGCTGGTCAACTTTGGTTAATTTAAGACATGAGTAAGCGAAGTAGGATCGGAGTAGCGATATATTTATGAGCCATTTCCTACCAAAGCAATTGATCGGTTTGATTGTATGAAGATGAAGATGATTCAAATACACAATACATGGTTTTATCTAATAAATAAAGCCTTAAATTTCTTAATATTATTATTTTGATAATAAGTATTTAAGCATTCATTTAAGTTTTTCTGTAATGAAATATTAATTTATAATAAAGGAAATATACCATTTTCTGGAATTTCCTATAGACATCTCAAGTCCCCAATGAAAGATCCTACAATATTCCGTGCTGTATTTTTCCTATTAATCGAGTGTTTGCCCTGTTAACATATATCTGAACTATTGACAACAGAATAGACAATAAGCCCCATTTAAGAAATTCGGAATGGATTCATTACCAGCTGTATTTGTATCTAGCGCCCCCACATTGTTTGCCGATAGCAAAATATGCTACTGAATTAACCCATTGATGCCAAGGGCACGAAATTGCCATAATTTACCTATATAGATATCCGAGTTTTATACAAAGGCCATCCATCGATCGATTGAAATTTTTGCAGCTTGTCTGTGACATTTGCCGATTGTTCAATCCCGTTGAATTTTACGCAAACATGACTGGGAAATGTTTATTCTTTTGAATTGAGAATAGAAGCCCCCTTTACTGAAATGCTCCAGTTTGATTTGTCACATTTTATGTTTCGCCCTATCGAAAGGGTTGGCGATGTTTGTACAATTGTATTGAAATATTTAAATGTTGATTTCAAGCGAAAGAAATGCATCTGCCTAGCTTACATTTTGAGTTTTCAATTTCCCTCAAACTAAGTGATACGTGATATTGGACCAAATCCTTTCTGGGAACAGTTCTATTATAATGGCATAAATCCCCATCATATACCGATTCACACTTAAGCGTGATTTTTTTACGCAAACAAGGCGAATGTGTTAAGGTTTTTCCGGGTATTACCCACTCACCGCTTCTATGTTGTGCAATAGGCCAGAGTTGAGGTAAAATACATCTGTTCTGGCCACTTCATTTGACCTCGGCCGAATGCAAATACCTCAGAACAGTAGGTGGGCCGAAAACAAATTATCCCTGGCGTTGGCTTGGCCAGCAGGTTCAGTGCGTTTCACCTTTGTTTGCCGTAGTTTTTGGTCCTGTTCCCTATTTGATCCTGCCTGTTGCTTCTCTTTGTTTCTAGTCTCCTTGCAGCTGTCCGGCTCTTTGAGAATATTTGCATACGTGCACGCACTGTGGGTGTTTCTGGCCAAACAATGGGGCACCTCAGCATAGTCGGTATTTCACGCATCACCTGCCCCGAAACTCCGACAATGGCACGTGCTTTGTGGCCAAACTGACCTTTGGCTGGCTTAGATATTTGCAAGGATATTTGAGCCAGGAGCTGGACTTACGTTTTCAAATCCTCCCATTTGTCTTGCTGTAGATTTGCAGCTAAAGATATGCTTTAATTAGCAAGCAAATGGTTTTTATCGTAAATCTAGACGTTATAACTAGGGGATTTCGATGCTAATGCTTCTTATCGATCGATAATTTAAAGCCTTTCTAATAATAAAATAAAGTAAAAACTTCCTCTTTTCTGTAATGAATATGGATAATGTAAAAATGTAAGAGTGCTGGGCAGAACGTTGCTGAACAAAACTATATTGGAGAACTCCTGCTAAGATAATACCTTTTAACGCACCTATTTATTTAATATACCTCTTCGATTCCAAAAAAAATTCCATAGATAAAATTCTTAATATATCCTGTGCTCTATCTTTGACCAGTCAACCATGATTCGAAATTCTATTCAACAATGATCAGTCTTTCAACGCATTGCAATCAACAAGATTCAATAGATTTTCCCTCGTAAACCTTCGCATATTCTGCTATTCCATATTTTGACACCATTAAATGACGATTTTTGGTTAGCCGCGTCGCGCAGACTTCGTGCGTCGTAATAAATTTTATATAAATTTGACAAAATGAATCAAAACAATGGGCCAAGATGCAAGGACACGCTCGCCGCGTTGAACAAAACGCGCGACGACAGAGCGGTACAATGGGTTCCGAGGCACTCGAAACCGGACAAAAGGCGAAGGACCAAGGACCAAGGACCTAGTGATAAGACCAAGAAAAGGCCGTCCAGCTAGCACCTGGTGTCAGTCGGCGTAGTTTACGACTAAGACGAAGCCGCTGCAAGGACGATCCCAAGTACAGTTGACGCTCCTTGCTGGGCAAAAACTATCTCAGAAGTCAAGCTGAGCACGTGCCCTGTGCTAGGCATTTGTTTCACTTAGAGAAGCAGAGCAAGCGGACTGGCAACGGAGATGGACGTCACTCCGACGCAGATGCCATCTCGAATCGATTCTCGGATACAGATACAGCTCAATTAAATTTCAGAGTAAACCCTTTCAGGATCAGTCACACTCAGACGAAAGATGCATTTATTCTCGAAACGTTGTTTTATTACAACAATTATTTTTTATTTTTATAAGCATAAATGTCAAATAGTTTATTATTATTAAAATTATCATATAAGGTTCTGCTTAAAAAAAAACACAAATATCAAGCTTAAGTATTTTACATGATTTGAAATAAAAAAAAGTAGGTTTATGAAATTTAAATATACATTCCAACTCTTCTCTTCTCTATTCTTCTAGATTCATTTTTTGGCTAATAAAGTTCTTTAGATTTGAATTTATTTTTTGGAGTGCAGGAAAAACGTCTGCTGCTGGCTCTAGCCGGCTGGTCAAGAGAGAGAGGGATCCAAGACTCCAGGTGGTAAATCCCTAACCCGCCTCGATAATTGCGCCATGCCATCATTTGACTGACTTTGACTCGAACCCTTCGGCAACTGTTTTGTTTTCGTATCGTTTTTTCGGTTTTTTTATTTTTTATTTTCTGGTGTCCAACCCGTTGGCGTATAATTCGTTGGCATCTGTAAGCGCAAGGGTTTCGTCTTTTTCAGCCACGTTGTAGATTTTCGACATCGTCGTTCATTAGCCAAGTCGAGTCCTTTCCCTCACTACTTTTTGGCAGTTGGTCATTACGCATTCATTGGCAGATGCTCTCGAACTGCTTCCCTTTTTTTTTTGTATTTTTTTTTTTGGTTAAGTATCCCTTGCAGAAGGGTCAAAGCAACCAACACCTTTGATTTGGAGCTGCTCGAAATTGAATTTGTGAGCTCAGTTAGAAGGGTTTCTTGGGCTTTTGAACATTTTGCAGGTTGCCTCGGCGATCAGTTTCAGCTGATAACTTGCAGCCGGACCAAGAACATGCAGAACTTGCAGCCGCCTGTCACGTGTAAATTTGGTTAACAAAGTATCCAAACCAAAGATTGTTCGAGATATATATCGGTCATGATCTGCGTCTCTCCAGTAGCTGCAATTTGCCGAAAGTTGTCGGCAACTTGAACAATTGAGGGAACCCAAAGGGAGAACTAACAAAGATTGGACAGAGAATAACTAGGGACAGCAGGCGAAAAGATATCAATATCCATATCGGTAGCCAGGTCGACTCAAACAACTGCTGCTGACATATGGACAAGCCTAGATACTGCTTGATTTTCAATGGAACTAAATTGTAACTTAAGCTAGAGCACTGCGAAAAATTTTATCGCAATAAGAGTCAATGTTAGGAAAGGTAAATACGCTGATCTTTTAAGATGTTAAGGCCAAATGAAAATTTTGTATGGGAAATAATATCAATCAATTATAAAATACTGCTATCAGAATATTAAAAGTTCATATCACTGATTAAATATTATAATAGCATATAGTATTTACTGGAACTAGAAATTAAAAGATTTATTTTTTCAAGTGTACTTTTTGGTCAAGCATCAGTGACAAGGTCCAGACATTCGTCCTTCCAAGTGGTTTGTTCCAGCGCCGCCTGCAACGCCGCATGTGTCTGGTCCCTTGCCAAAAACAAAGGCGGGCAGGACACGAATCACGGATCGGTTGTGGGTGTTGTCGGGATCAACCCACCCAGGATTCTCTGGTGTCCCGAAGGTCCACCCGCCTGCCTGCCTGCTAGCATCCTGAGGTATCCTTTGGCATCCTGCGGTGCCGTTTACGATTGTCATTTTGCGGTTTTCACGTCTGGCTCTCCGTCCGTCTTTTGTTTCAGGTCTATTCTTTCTTTTTTTGCGTCAAGCGAAAATTCGTTCGTTTCGTATTAGTTTTCACTAATTTATTTGCAATTGTTCGACATGTTCGCTTGCTGGGTATCGAATGCTAAACAGAAGCAGCTCGTTTTCAAAATGATTCCATTTGTAATTTATTCCTTAATTTAGTTATCGTATAACAAAGGAAAGCAAAACGTAAGAAGTTCCAAGAAATGATTACGAGTAATTGGAACTCCAATTACAAAAACTCTAGGCAAGCAGTTAAAAAAATTTGATTCTTAAATTATGATTTTGTGGAGTTTATCTCTTAAGTGAAAGATTACAGAGAATAAAACCGAGTAGTTGTGAACACTTTAAATAAGCATATTAAAAACATAAGCATTTAATAATATTAATTTAATGTTCTGATGTTACAAATATGTCTGTTTTTTTTATTTCCCATGATAAATTCTAAAGGTATATTCGATTATCTTTTCTCCATGTGGGAGGTAACCCTTCACTTCAGTTTTGACACATAAATTGCGTTCATCGCTGGTTCTGATATCATTTCTACGATTATGTCTGGAAAGTTGTGTGTCTGGTCAGTTGGGAGGTGGATAGACGGTTAGATCGAGCGGTCAGAATCCAGAGTCTGGTTGAGGAGATGCCACGTTAGAATCGTTAATGTTGAGCCCCATTAATGGGCCGACTTGTCCGCCCCTGCGGCCACTTCAAAGATCGTTAGAAAAAGTCAACGCAGCGGAGGTCAAAGGGTGGGGAGGTAAATCGTAAATGCAATAAGTATGTCATAAAGTAGCTAAATGGAAATTCTTGACTCGGACGTGACAAAAATAGTAACGCTAGTTACTAGTTGGTAGTGAAGACCCTTCGATGGCAAGAATAGTAATAAGAGTTCCCTCACCCTAAAGTGAGTGTTGTTTTCTAGATGAATGCTTCCGCTAATGGAGTATATTGCCGGATTGCCTAGTAACCCTTTACCAATTTTCAGTCCCTGTTTTCATGCTGATCTGGAAATTGTTATAAATTTGTTCCATGAATGCGCGCCACCTGAGCCAAATTAAGTTGGGCCCAAAGTCGGCTAAAGCAATCTCGCTCGCCGTTCGCTGTTTGCGGCTCGAAGCTCCCAGCTCGCCGCTTTGGGCAACAGCTGGCGGCACTTAGGGCCTCAAATAGCTGATCCGGAGCACCCTTTTCCAGCTCAAGTCCCGGCTATCTTTCTCCTGGCCATACTCTATGGACAGGTAAATGAGTTTCAGCAAGGAGTTGGTCTAAGTTATTATCTAACACAAATATGATCTAGCTGAGTGATTGAAAATATGTACCCCTTTAAAACTCATAAGATATTTATGCAAAAGAAGATTCTAATAATCATAGCTAGCACTTTCAAATATGTGCCCATATAACATAACAAAACTAACAAAATATTCTTAATAACTACTTTAATAAAAAATAAAATATTACTTTAGTTCATTGCAAGGGCATTTAGTTATTCGGTCTAATGTCCGAGCATTTCCCCTTGTTTTGTTTTGTTATAATTCGTGTTTAACTAATTTCGGACTATTATCGCCGTCATTATTATCATTAAATGTGGAAATTGTTGTTATTGCTGGCGCGCATGCGCATTGTCAATTTCACACAGTCCGAGTTTTAGTTTGAGTTGGAGTCCCGGACTCAGTTTGATCAGAGAGTCAGGTTGCTGTCAGACACCAACTGTTGTCTCAGGCAGAGATCGGGATGAGGATGTGATGTGGATGTGGATGTGGCCGAAGACCTGGTTGTGGGATGGGGATCTCTGTGGCACCGACTTGCCTTGCCGCTGGGGTTGCCTTCGGGGTCAGGCCGGCAACGTTTTGCGCCTGTTACGAGCTTTTCAGCAATATGTTCTATTTTTCACTCTGCTGTTTTTGTTTTTTTCATTTTCCATTTATCTTTCCCCTTGTTGCTGCACCAAGCGATTAGCCGTAAAGTAATTTGGAGCCGGGCAGATTGCCAAGGGTCGAAAGAAGACTTCCCTCAATTGAGGTGTTCCGATGGGTGCTCGAATCATTTAGCTAAATTTGAAGTTAGGTATCCGTCGGTTTATCTGGTAATATAGATCCAGAGTACTGAGAATCCTTGTTGTTCATCTGCATTCCATACAATCCAATGCCATTGCCAAAGTAAGTTTTCTAAAGTGGTTGGAATTTATTAACGCTAAAGCAAAGCAACCATCTTTTGGGCAAACTGTACTTTATTAATTCTTCCAATCCATTGCATCTTTCTTTACTAGCCTAAATCGCTATCAAATATTCACATTCAAACTTCTGAATATGTTCATATCCTTACTTATCGTGTTTCCTCAGTTGCCTAGCTGATCTCACATTATGCTTAGCCATTATCTAGATATCCATATCAAAGTGCAAGATGCAAACACTTAGCCAACCACTCAAGCGATCGATCGATGATCCACTTCATGAAACTCAAAGCGAAATTGAAATATTACATGATGGATAACCAATCAGGCGATTATCCTTGTAATTATGGATGGACTACTGCACAGCCCCTAGCTCCATGGAATATCTTATCGTGCGCTGATCGACCACAAAATGCAATAAACAGAAGGCTAGAAATTGACAGGCAGTCAGTCAGTCAGTCGGACACAAAGAGCCAAGGAAATCTAATGTGAAATGTATAACATTCTCCGATACAAAAGAAGACGTGAACTGGATCAGAAGTTGGCCTGCCATTGAGATCAAAGAAGGCCAAGAAGGAAGGGGATGCCAAGGAGTCGCCAGGAATGAGTTGGGGAACACTGTGTTCTAACATTGATCTTTTGTCTGACTTTATGGCTTATTGTTCGAGCTACTGTCCTGGTATCGATATCAAACACAGCTTGCAGTCATCTTTGTGGTATTCTTTGCAAAAAGGAACTTAATAAAGATAGGCTACTGAAAGGGATATCTTTAAGAAGACCCCATGATGATAATACCTTTGTCTGTGCTATAGAAACCCACTACTGAAGGGCTTATAAAAGATTCTCAGTGAAATTTAACATTTAAAGAACTGAATACTGTAACTACAGTTTTAGATTTAGTTACATATGGCCAATTATAAATTTCCACCTTTGACAAGCTATTTTCCAAGGTGGTCCTTTAATGTATCAATTAATGAAGAACACTTAATTTATCGCTGTCAACTGTCTCCGCTCGCAAGAAGAACCATAAAGTCCTGAAAAAATACTTTAATTTAACTAGCCATAACCAATAAAAACGAAGGGCTCTTTTAATGAGGCGCAACTAAGTTTCAAATGGCATAATCAGAGCCATAAAAGCAGCAGCAATAAAATGCGCATATCCTTGCGACAGATGCCGCAGCGGAAGGATACGGCAACAGTTTTTATTGCACTACTGAGCAAACAGCACGGATCGGATCTGGAATATGGCATGGTATTGGATGGAATGGGATCCGATCGGATGGTCTATATAGCGCGTGCCTGCTTGGGTTATCTTCCTGGGGGGGCAGCTGTTCGCCCAACGATAACGTACGAAAATGTATGTACTTACGAGGAACTCTTGGAACTCTTCGACATTCCATATTCGATTTGTATTTGCTTAGATTGCACTCCATTATCTTATCTTATTTGAGCGCTGACCTTATCGGAGCTGGGTTTTTTTTTATTTCATTTCTGTCAGAGTTCGACTTGCACGGCTACCTGAGCATTCGGAGCGAAACTGAACTTAACCCCAATATTTCTCGGAACGTCGATAAGTGTATATAGAACTTCAAATATTGGCACTGGCATTTGGCAAAAGCTTAGCACGAGCCAAAAACTTGGGGCTTCGTCTGTCTGCAGCCTAAGCTTTGTCAATATTTTCCCCCCTCAAAGGCGCAGTAATTTTAAAAATATTTTACGACTTGTCAGGAAGTCGAATTCTTTCCACGCAAAATCGCCGCCGATAATTGGCATTTAAAATCGCTTAATCGCTGACCCAGATATGCCGCAACGCAATATTAAATGATATATCAAAAGTTTTCCCTTCACCGGCGGCAGGCTCTTAATGCATTTTGTCATTTATGATAATGAAAAATCAGTTTGGCAAAATATCAAAACAGATTAAGTCCATGGAAAGCTGGCAGTGGGGCGATCTACAAAAGACCCTCCTCTTCAGATGATCTGCCGCAGCTGCCCCATTTTGGGGCAGTGAGATTAACCAAAATTGAACATTTTCGCTCGCTTTATTTTCGGGGATGTGCGCAGAGATAAGCCTAAACGGGTTTAACCGCCGAAGGAGGCGAAAAATAATTTAACCAACCTGTTCTCGCAGTCGAAATTAATTTTTTCTCTTCACGATACTTCACGTCAGTGTCCTGGCAGCAAGCTGCATCCGGTGTTTGTGTTTATGCGAATCAACTTCCGTTTCCCCCAGCCAACCTCCGGCTCCGTTCGTCTGGATTCGGCGGCGATCAGCAGTCGTGTTGTTGTTGCGCCTGCGCAGCCACAAGTCAGTCACATCGACGGGCCGTCAACAGGTGTATTTACTGTTGTTCCTCTTTCATTGTTTATCAGGCAGCCCGGGGAAAAGCAAAACTATGGGGCAGTCGGAAGTGGACACCCTACGAAAATGTATCACTACTATACACTAGGTTAGTAGATTAAAGTAGTGCAAAAGTAAATCTTTCACAACAATTTCTTTTCTTGATCTATATATTATTTACAGCCAAGTATTAACTTTTGTAACTATTCCTATAGACAAAGCCAATTTAAAAGTTTAAAACTTGTTATTTATATTTGCTGATTAAGTTTAATGCTGCATTCAACATGGTCTGACATAGAGTACAAGTTACTTTTATTGGACCCATCAAACTGGGCACATAGCCCCTTATACCCTTTCGCGATCCTAGGGCACTGCTCCCCAGCTTTTCGGCTTTTATTTATTTTTGCTTGCTGCTTTTTTCGTCAGCTTGCCGCTTTTTGCGAAGTATCTTCTGCTGTTGCTGTTCGTCTCTGCTTTTTGGCCCGGCAACTTTTTCATTGCCATAATTACCATGATTAGCAATGAATGCTGGGGCCAGTTCCCTGGCAGACCCTTCCCCCGCTTGACTCCCCTTAGCCCCACTCTTTTCTTTCAGTTGGGGAAATGACAAGTGGCAGAGAGGTGCAGGGGGGAGGGGGCAGAAGCAGCAGGCGACCAAACACGCGACAAATTTAATTTTAATGCTATTTCTTTCTCATCTTATTTAACTTGGGTGTTGTTGTCGATCGTTGTCGTGGCTTTCTTGTTGCTATTGTTGTTGTTGTGTCTGTTGTTGCATATATTAACCGTAAGTTGGCTGCACTTTAATTTGTATTTATGCGGGCTGATTATCTGACTCCACGTGAAGGAGAAAAAACCTGACACGATCACGTTGATGCGGATGATGATGTTGTTGACTGCTTTTCCTCGACTCTTTATTGGCTTTGACATTCGTTGTTCATTATTATTATTTTAATCATCATGCTAGTAGTACGAGTAGTTGTAGTAGTTACATATTGTTGTTGCTGGAGCTGGCGTAACGAAACTGTACCTGCTCGAGTGCGTATGGTAAAGATATTCCGCTTCTGATCCAGAACTTCTGAATGGTTCAGTTGCGATCCAAGATGCGTGTTCCTTCGGTATAATAACATTCGTAATTGAAGCTGTCATCGAGTTTTAGATGGTCGGTCATTGGAATGAGTAAGGTGCGGATATCTTATGAGGTATGTGTAAAATATAGAAGTATTCTTATAGATATGTTTCTCAATTCTCGCTAGCTCAAAAATTAAATACTTGAATTGTAAGTATAGTAAAATTATAGCAAAGTAACTAACATATTTCAATTGCAAGTATATTTTTATTAATAACGTAATAACCCTTATATTTATAAAGAATAAAATGTGATTGAAATGAATGTACGGAAATGAGATTTCCCTTTATGCAGAACTGTATTTTTATCTATAACCATATGCCTTTCCAAAACCTGCAACATATTTCACTACACTTCACTGTTAAAGGAAGTATTACTCTAAAGGCAAACTATCCATACTGACTTCTAAGAGTTCTTGGGCAGAGTGCCATACTACTAATTGATTTTACAACATCTCGAACTGTACTTTTCCAAAGGACCTCTTGGTCGCCAGTATTCAAATATCTTATCGTCAGGCTAAGTGCGTGCCCAGTCTGTGTCCAACACATGTTTAGACCCACCCATAGAAGTACCCATATATCAGCCATAGTAGGTAGTAGGATCCTAAGTGTAGAATGTCTAAGCATTCTTTACCGAAAATAAAGAGCACGTACCGCTGTTCGTTAAGATTTCGGCATACTTTTATTTTCTATTCGGCAACCTGCTGAGCATCGGCCAATTTCGAGTTCAAAGGAAAGCAATGTAGGGAAAATGAAAAGATTTATCTATTGTTTTTTGCGCAATCATTTCGGTACGAAGATAATAACTTTGGTAACTTTCGTAGTTCTGCAACTCACCATCTTACTGAAAGGCGTTTGCTCGGCAACTCCCACTACAGATCCTTTTTCCTCCCCCAGGAGCGGTACGTTGATGATTAATTTAACTACCTGGGCAGGTGTACCAGAGCACCGGGACTTTAGTCCTGCCCTGTCTAGACATTTGTTTGGTGGCCGTATCTGCAAATTGCCATTTTGGCTAATGTTGTTTACTTTAGTCCTTCGAGTCCTTTAGTCCTGGCCATGGCAATGAAAACGCTCGCTGTCTTTGGCAATTAGCTGAAAATAACAAAGGTGCAAGTTTTTAATTGCTTGGCAAATAGAAATCAGTCTTTTTGGGGTTCGGTAGAAAAAACTAAATTAAAATTTATTGTGCTATTATAGCTACTAATGTAAGTTACAATATATATAATTACAATGCTTTAACATTAAACTATTCAAAAATCCATTTATGGCTTAGAAGAGCTGCATTCCTGGATAAGATGTAAAATATCTACCCACCCACATGATAGCATCTTAGTTTACTACTCCCAAATCGATCGATTGCAACAACATCCGGCCTGCTGGCAGGACTTGTGGCAGCCACTTGATGCAGGCTCCGCCACATGAGCAATGCCCAGAATATCGCAGCAAACGCATGTTCTGCTGCCCGCGAAGGCGACATCCTTATTTGCATGTCCAGTGGCCCGCAGGATGTGTCGGCGATGAGGATGCGGTGGCCAGCAGTAAACCAGCAGAACAAGAACTACCTGCTGCAGAGTTGTCGTCCTTCGCGGGCAAACCGGAAGTAGTCAAGGCTCAAGGTGCAAAACAACAAACAGCAGCCGAGGCAGCAGCATGTGGATGATGGATGGAGCCGCCTCACAACTGTACATGAACAAAAATTAACTAAAATACAATATTTAATTTTAAATAATAAAGACATTGATTTTAAAGGGAATATGTAAATGATCAACTATTAAATTTTAATGCAATCTTTTTTTTCAAAATATTTGAACATACAATATTATTTTACAAAATTGAAAGGCATTGTTGCTGTTAAAGTAGTTTTAAATGTATTTATTGATAAATGCTTTAAAATTTGTATACTCCCGACTTCCCTTATTTCATTTCAACAAACATACATTTTTTCTAAGTGCACCAAGCTATTCGATTTACCAGCACGCGTAATTTGATTCGCGCTCATAGAAAGCAAAGGACTCAGTTAGGACTCCCGCACTCGGAAGGAAGTAGCCCACGAAATTCCCACGAATTGCTGAAAGTTCCTTTGGCCTCCACTCGTCTGGTTTCCGGTTTCTGTTTACGCGAAACTTTTACGCATTCGCCTTGAATGCTGATGGCGATCTTGGGCTCGGACATGAATGAAACGGGTTGGGATGGGTTCCACAACAGGATGTTTACCGCCACTGGTCCAGCTGATGGGCAAGGACAAGCGGTTGGAATTCCAGGAATCGCCATTTGAAAGGACAAGGCGCGTGTGTGTGGAGCAGGATCCTCTCGATTCCACGAACCAAAGCTGCAAAAGCTCTCAAGTTTATATACCTACTTAGATAGCGAATCACAGGACATATGAGATTTTTGCTGTTTGAATATGTATATTATATATTTTCGATCCTTATAATAATTAGCTTAATATTTGCGCCTAATATTTTAATTCGTTTTAATGTTTTTTAATATTATTTCTATCCGCTTTTAAAATGTGGCCCTTACTAAAATGAATATTATTTAGTTAAAAGTGTCTATAAATTTAATTAATTCCCCACCTGTAGTCCCCACCGGAATTAGATTTAGATTGGATAAGCAACCCCTTCGACAGCTCTGTTTGCTCCCAGGACTTCCCACGCTAAACAACTTCCGTTCTGAGCCGTTTGCACAAGGATCCCCCCGCCAGAAATCGAAAGATATTCCCACAGATGAAATGTGCAGGGGGATACAAAGGCAAAGATTATGCAATGCACCTGATCCACCCTCGCACTCGGCGATCCTTGATTTGATCTGACCCTCATCGTTCTCAGTTTTGGCAAACAGGGTGCTGAGAAGATCCCAGTCGCGTTTCCGTTCTCAGGCCCAAAAAAGATTTCCGATAAGTTTCGAATTCAATAACAAAGCGACAGCAACTGCTGCGGTTTCGCCTTCGACTGCTGCTGCTACTCCTTCCAATTAAGCGAAAGTCGAGGAATCCTGCATCTAACAACTGGCAAAGGATTAACTAGCCAGCTGTTGTTGTTGTGCGAAATCCGAAAAAAGAAATTCACACGGAAGTGGAGTTCGCATCTTTAAGTAGTGACACCTCCACCATCAACCTGAAACAGTAAAATCATAAGACATAAAAATCTTAAAAACTCGTACATGAAAAGGAGATTGAAAAGCAGCTGTTTTCGAGCTCCCTGGGAAGAGACTATGAGTCCTTTTCTGGATAGATATCCCGCAGGATCCTCTAGGCCACATCCACATGTACCTGCTGACGAGAGTCTGTGGGAAGCGCACATGTTCGTCCTTCGTTTTATCCTCACGAGAGACCTCTATACTCGTTTTGGGGTTTCCAGTTTTGTGTTTCCCGATTTCCCGTTTGTGTTTTGCATGAAATCGAATTTTCGTTTCAAGGTTTCCTATTCGGTTCTGTTACATTTGCATCCTGTGTGGGAGAAAACGGATGGGAATTTTTCCTGGACCGCACCTGCCAAGGAATAGTCGAGATCTTTCTTCTGAGATGATGTTTTATTTAGATATGATACAAAATAAATAAAAGAAAGTGATACTCAACATTTTTGGTAAATAAAATATGGTAAAGAAAAGCAAGCCTAGTCCAAAAATGAATATATTTTATAGAGATTTTGATTGATAAATGATTCGAAAACGGGAGGATGTATGTATGTAAGTAATAATGTAAAAAAGTATTACCCATAAATACTAAATTACATAAAATGGCAAAACCCTCGTTTCCTTCGTTCAAAGATAAAAAGGAAATGTAAATGTAAATTGCAAGTTTCCAAAGCTTGTTTCATTAAACGAATGTTGTTTGCTTTCATTAATGCTTTCATATCATCAAGAGACCCACACATTCTTGCCTTGTTTATTTTTTAAGCCCTTTCGATAACAAGTTCAGCAATTAAGCGACACATGCCACCGGAGAAATATCGCAAACAGGTTGCAATTGATCGTTACATCATCCATCTGAACTATAAACAGATCATGAGCGACACATGCTCCACCCGATATGAAGAGCATGTCCCGCCTCCAGATCTTAAAAGCCCCCTCTCGGATCCTCCGATTATCACAAGCCACGCGACTAATTTTCAAGTTTTGCAGCCTCCACAGAGGGCCAAGAAAAAAATGCTATCTGTTGGCCAAAAAATATGCATAAAATACGTGTGGATCGGAGGGGAAATGGAGGGGCGGTGCGAGGATGCGCAGAAGAGGCTGCAAAGTGAAAGATGTTGCCTGTCTGGTGGACTTGGCCAAGTACATGACCCCAATTTCTTGTTGTTGTTGCTGCCTTATTATTCAAACTGCACGGCGCCCTTCGACGGGTTAAGGGACCCGCCGAGCGGCTAACGGGGGGTTAAGAAGGGTGCACGCAAAAAGGATGGATGATGTATGTTGCGCTTTCAATTTGGAGCAGCAGGACATCTGTTTTTCGGAGTTGGAGCTCCCAGCTCCACGCGGTTACCTGCCGACTGCCAACCGGTTTACAGGTGCTAACTTGGCTTCAAAAGTCGGGAGGGCGGCCGAAAGGGGCTAAAGGGGCCTCGAGGGGCTTCAGGGGGTTAAACGGCGATCTCCAACGATCGAGAGGCTGCCGTTTGACTTTGCCCCACAGCCTGCAGGTTTTTCTTCTCACTGCTCCTTTTCATTTTTTCACTTCGCCGTTGCCGTTGTTTGATCATAAATTTGTGTTTAATTTAAAAACTTTTCACTCTTCCCGTGGCTCGAAAACTCCCGGTGCGAGTACTTTACTGTCAAATTTATTGCGCGAAATATATTTTTGTTTAAATATTGCCATTACAGTTGGACATCTTTATAGTGAATTGGCTATGCAAAATAAACTACTAAAATTTTGAACTAAGAAAGTAGGATGTAGTTTCATAATAGATAAGACCTTGGATATTTACTTCTTTTTAAACGAAACGCCTAATTAAAATTAATTGATAATTAATAATTGTTACTTTTTTTTTTTAATTTTGAAGGAATTGCATATATTTTGGTCACTTTTAACGAAACTTCACTGTAAAAGGAATCGCGACTGGCACTTTAAAGTCGGACAGGAGAAATTCGGGGTCTTGGTCCGCATTTCCTTGTAAAATTGGGTGTTGACTTGATTGGTTTCGTTTTCTGGGGTCTCCTGCCTCCTGGTCTCATGCATATGCAAATGTCCCTCGTTCGATGCAAATTAATGAAGACCGATTTTTATTGTACAAATTTCAACAACTTTATTTCGCGCGAAGAGAGTTCTGGCCAAGTTCTTCTCAACCCTTTGCCTTGCTGGCCCATTTATCAGGCCATTTCAATGAACTGCTGTTTTCGAGTGATTTACAATGTTTGACCAAAGAATCGAATCAAATTAATCTTGCTCTTTTCGTTAAGTAATTGGACTAATTTTTAACGAAAGTTTGAATCCAGAGACCACCGAAGAATCTAATGATTTGTTAGGAATAATAGTGATATAAATTGGTGTATAGATTTAGAATTTTAACCTGAAGATTTTTAAAGAAATGAATGGAAGTACAAATTGGAAAATCGAGCAAGCTGTTAAAATTGTAAAGCCAAAAAGAAATTGTAGTAGGCGAACACATCATATTCAACCTACTTTCATAGAAAGATTTAGTTTAGCTCCATTCGGCATCGTCGGCAGTCGACTGTTCTTTCCTATATCAACTAAAAAAATAAAATTATTCAAAATAAAATTTTATACAAGCCGGTTAACATTCGTTGAAAATAAGTGCAAGTATTCCAAATCATTACTATTACATAAACAAAAATGCTTAAAACAAAATTTATTACGTCGTTTTCAAACTAAAAAACACCGCATGCCAAAGTTTTTAAACTCATTTTGATTTCGTAATATTGTTTGATTATAAAATTATTTATCGTTTATATCAATAGAGCTACTAGTTCATTTGGTTATTGTGGACCAAACATTTGCAACCCAGTGAAGATGTTATCACAGGATGGTATTTCCTAGCCAATGGATCTTTGCTGCCGTAAATATTAGTAAGTACTGCTCATATTTAATGACATTCTAAGCCTTCAGCTTACATATGCGTATCTCTAGATGGCCTCTTCAGCAGTTGTCACCATCAGCTGGACAATAAATATGTAGTTTTGGATACTCGCCAGTCAGGATGCTCTGTCAATGAATTTAGTATGCCCAAACTCGAAGGAGTTTCACCTCCATAGGAGCGGCAGACCTGGAGAAGTTTTCAGAGCCAAAAAAATTCATATGATGATGCATTTTCAGTCTCTGAAAACTTCTTCAACAGAAGTTGATTTTAGCGAAGTGAAGCTCATTCGATTTTGATCATACTAACGACATTTGTGGATGCTTGGATCGGCAGTTTGGTGGAATACTTATACTAAAACCCGAAGACCTGCTAATGAAAATTCAATAAATTAGCGGCCATATAATAAAATTCTAATTTTAAATAAAAATATCGCTCTTTAATTTCATTTTTGGTTCTCAACAACTTATCTTGGCAACAATTAATGTTGCTAAGCATTTTGCTTTCAACTTTTTCGTGAGCGCTGAATCGGTAAATTGAGCGAACCGGTAAACAAATGTTGCTAACGAAATGCTTACAAGCCGGTATCCAACTGGTATCTGAAACTGCTGGAGAAACCGGGAATCAAATGTTGCTAAAGTAAACGAATTGAATAGATTTGTTTTATTTAAGATATAAATATAAAAGTAGCATATAAATATAAAAGTAGCATAAAAATAAAAAATCTGAATTTGGAAGAATATTTTGAGACAATCTTGGAAATAAACAAACAAAATACAAATAAACTACCGTCTGGTTGAAGTTTAACAATATAATAAATTCTTATATATAAGACGAATAAATGTATTCTAACAGCTTGGTTTGTATATTTATAAGTTAACTATTTGAGACGGTTTGTTGCAATGCATTTGCTGAAATGCACTAATTTTGGCCATGGAACCCGTTTTGAGAGCGAAAGAGAGAAATGAGAGAGCGAGTACGTTTCGTGGTATTTTTTAGTACGATTCGCGGCGGTGGAGGTGAATACTGTTTCGGTCGTGGACATGAACGGCATTACGTTTTTCAACTCGGCCGCGCGAATAACTCGAAAAAGGCAGCTCCGCAGCCAAGGCATTTTGAAAAACACAAGTCCCCGACTCGAAACGCGACCAAATATTCGGTGTGTGACGCGAACTGCCAATGCAATAGTTCACTTAAGAATTGCAGATTACCGCGACTCTGGGCAGTTCTCATTCGAAGTTTGAATGTACCAAAAGAAAAGTGCCAGAACCAGAAATCAAAATAAAAGATCTAACAGAATAACAAGAAGTGTTTCCTCCGAAAGATTAAAAATCGCGAATGATTAAGAATCGCGGCACCCTTAGTTCCCTCTCTCGCTTTTCCCTTTTGCGCTTTTCTGCGTGAAAAGGAGAAGACTCCGCCGTTCGCGAAAAGAGCTTTTATTTCGCGACACTTAAAAATAAACACAGTCGAGGAAATTGCAACAAAAAATGTGGCGCGTGCACGTGTAGCTTGCAACAACGACAACAAGAAAACAACGAAAATGCAAAAAGCGAATTGCAAAACCATGTGCGACAAGTAACCAAAAAAATACAAAACATAAATACAATAAACAATTTGAGTAGTTGCCGCACACACACACACACAGCCCGTGGATTATTACACTAAAAGCGACACTCAATCCAAAAAATCAGCAACAAAACATCAATAAACATGCATTGGATTAAATGTTTATTAACAGCATTCATTTGCTTCACAGTCATCGTGCAGGTGAGTTACCGTCCCAGGAAAATCGCCCGTTTTCCATCCAACAAGTTGTATTTTTGGCAATTTTCTTTCTTTATTTCTCCGCGCACGCGTGCACTCACCGCTGAATTTTGCAGCTGGTGTGTTTAGCGCGCATGTGTGTGTGTGGGGCCCAAAAGGAAGAAGCGATTGATGGGTTGCCAGGTTACAAAATGTTTTAAAACTTTTGGGGTTCCGTATGTTCATCTCAAAATATCTATTTTGAAACCACTCTAACATCTCGTTTGCTTCCAAACTCATTTTTCAAGCTGGTAACCCGAGAACTTTTGGGTAGAAACAGCTGAGTTGATATTTTAGGCGGGTTGGCTTTTAGGGGTGGAAATTGTGGATCGGATCGTATCACCCTTTTCGGAACATGCATACATATTTCATAGAACAAAACTAGTTTGGAAACATGCGAGGCCAATGCCCAAACAGGTCCATCCCCAAAAAATTGTTTAATTCTAGTACACAGCGGAAAAATATGAAGCAGAAATACCTTCAAGATAATTTTTTACATGCAAATCGGTTCAACTTTCCTACTATGTGCACTAATTGTTCTCCGTGTAAAAACAGAGATGATCCAAGTCTGCCTCAATGTCAAAATTTACCACCAACGGCGTATGCGTCCAGAGCAGCGGCAAAAAATGATAAAACTGCTCGATTTCAATATGAGGCTATATAGTAGTGCTGTGCTACAAGCCCATGCTAAAAAGTTGATGATGCTGGGCAACATCTGCCGTTTTCGCCGTCATCTCCTCCTCTGTCCCTCCTCCGCTTTGCATGCGCTTTTTACATGCGATTTTTTTCGGTTTACTTTTCGCTCTGCGTAGGTCAACGCGACACATGCTCAGCCTCACTTGCTCTCCCCTCCTTGCGTTGTTTCTCTTCTGTCATGCTTTCATTGATCTTTAACGCCAGCATCCCCTGGTTACACGGATAAAAAAAAGAGTTGAGCAGGGTTACCAAGCAGTGCAATCTATAGGAAATAACACTTAATATTTTGTTGTTAATGTGTGGTTTAGTTTCAAAGATAAGAAAATAAGAAAATATTAAACTATAAGAAATCTTGAGTCTGTGCTTAGCCTTTTCATAGTTTAGAAATATTTAGTTACGAAGAAGATCCACAATATTAGGTTGATACCCCCACAATATTAGGTTGATATCTTTATCGATAATAGTACCCATTTACTCTCCGTGCACCCTGCATGTGCTCCAATCCTCCTCCGCTCTCCGCACTTCTTGATTTTCGCCCAACTTTGGCACGTTGCGTGCTTAAACTTCACTCTTCGACCAGCTTCTTTTTGCAGTCTGCTATTTAGTCGCTAATTTTAACAACGTCCCAAAAAAGTGTCTCGACGCCAACCTCCTGGGGTCTTGGGACTGCTGAAACTGCTCCCCGTATGTAGAGGCAGAAACATCTGCCCAGCAAGTCTGACTCATTTCCTTGCTTACTTGCAGGGTAAGGTGGAATAGTTTAATTTGCCATTTAAAATAATATCTCGGGCAATTAGCTTGCCATTAGCAATGCAATTTAATTCAATTTTCTGCCCTATTCTATAAGGTATTATTCTCACAATTTCTTGGCCCTTTCTTGTCCCATGCTGCGTTTAAATTTCAATTTAACTATCAAATAACCGTAGTCGCCTTGTTTTTGCATTTATGCAATTTTCATATTAACATTGAGCGCCGAAGAAGTGAGCGAGTGAGTGAGTGAGTGAATGAATGAATGAATGGAGACTGGGACTCGTGGGGGAGCACTCGTAGTCTTCTCGGCTCTGCTCTTTCTTCGCATAACATAATTAATTGCAATTTAGAAGCCAAAGAGGAAGACGACGACTACTCCCACACAATGCGATGGATGATTCACTTGCGCTTGTAACTGTTTCCCAAGCCCGTTGTTAACGGTTGATTATGATGATGAATTTAAATGATTAATAAACAACATGCAGGGTAGAAGCACCAAAGCAAACACCTGTAGGAAAGTCGAGGAAAAGTCGGGGAAAATTATAATAAAAATGCGTGCTTTCATACATTTTTATGTCCCCTTGTGTTGTTTTTCCTTCTTCCCCGCTTTTTTTCTACAACAACTGTCTGTCAGTCAAGGCAAGTTGACGTGGAAATGGCAAAAAATGAAAAGAAACGAAGAACTAACTAACTAGTCGCTTCAAGCCTGAGTGATCGCAGTAAAAATAGGAGTAGTGGCCAGTAAAGAGAAAGAAAACGAGAAACGGAGACAAAGAACGGCTCAAGCAAAAGGTAAACAATGCAACGCACTATTTTCTAACACTTTAACAAGTGTCTGTCTTCCATTTGAGAGGTTGGCAGCTCCAGCTTTCAAGTTCCACCTGGCGAAACCCCCTCGTATATACCCCTCCCCCCTAAGTTTTACCTTTCGGATATTCAGCCGCTGTGGAGTTCATAGTTGAAGGCAAAGGCAAACAAAAAGCGGAAGGAGAACCATTACCAGTGTACATATGCCAAAGTTATGAGGCGGATTGTGCAAGGTGTAACTGAGCATTCAACATTTTAGAATTACGATGAAAAAGTCAGAAAAGTTAGAGTTTACGTTATTAGAATGAAAGTTATGTTATTTAAATGCTAACTCCTCAAATGAACTAATACTTGTCCCTTTAAAAGCTTGCTAATACTAACCGCATACTTGGAGGAACCTTAAAACAGTGTGAGAAACTATAACCAAAATTGGTGTCAAATGGTGGACAAAACTATTGTGGTTTTAACGATTGCACTTTTTGTTTTGTTTTGCTTGTGCTTCCCACCGTCTTTAGAGTGTGTGTGAATGTTTGTTTGGTGTTATGCAAATTGATTTGCTTGTTGTTTTGTTTTGCTTTTTTTTTTGTTGTACATGTTGTGTCAACTTCTGCGCCTTTGTTTGTGTGTGCGCTTTTCGTTTGTCCCATTTTGTTGTTTTTAGTCTAGTTTAGCTTGACTTTCCACTGGACACGCCTCCTGCCCGCCGCCTCCCACCTTTCTAACCTTCCTTCCGCTCAATGGTTTTTCTCCCTCTTTCCCTTTTTTATTGTATTTCTTTTATTAATTCAGACGCATCGTTTGGCTTGATTGTCTATTAATTCATTTTGCCTGCTTCTTATTCTCTGCTTTTTTGCGCATATTTATGCTCCTCTTCAAAGCGCCGTTGAAAACAAGTTTTTGCTCTGGGAGAGGCTCGCTCTCGCGCTCTCCCTCTCTCTTTGGAGCAGCTGGCAGCTGCAGCTTGTAAGCTTGCACACACACACCAGCAAACACGCGACTCCAATTCACTTTTAAGTCACGCTTTGCTCTTTTTGCGCTCAGCTGACAACAACAACTACCGCTTTAGCTCTCTCTCCCTCTGCGCTAAACTGTTATAGCTTGGGGCCTCTCTCTCTCTCTCTTTTGGCGATCTTTCAATATGGCTGCATGCACTGCTCTTCTTCACCTGGCGTTTATTCGCTTACACCTTTTAACTGCTGCTCTCTCGCTCTTCGCCCAAGCGCTCCCCTTCTCACCCTCTCGCGCTGTCTCTTTTCCTCGTTTTAACCATCAATGTTGACCGGCAAAATCGTATGCCGTGGGAAACAATTCGGTTTTACTTGTACATTTTTTCATCGTTTTTCTCCGACGTCGACGTCGGCGTCGCTGCCTGTTGCTGCTGCTTCTTTTATTTAAGTTTTTTGTTGTGTGTGTTTTTTTTTTGTTTTGCTGCTCTTTTGCGTCCGTTTTGTTTTTGTTGGCTGCTTATTAATACATACACAGGAAAAAGAGTAGACTAAGTAGTAGCTTGCCTTTGTATAACATTTTGATAGGTGAACTCTGCACTTGTTGTACTAGAATACAAATATTAATTAATTTGTTTAATAAAAAACCCAAAATATTAAAAATGCGATTTTACACTTGAAGTAGTAATACAAATAAAAGTATGGTTATATTTGATCAACATTTCTTTCCGTACCTTGTGTTTATTTTGCGCCGCGTTCGTTGCCTAAGTCTTTCGTTTGGCCACTTACATTCGTTGAATGCGCCCTCTCTTTCGCTCCAAATTCCCTTACAATTACAATTGGAAAAGCCTTTGAACAATGTTAGCGCCAGCTTTGGCTCTACTTTTCCGGCTGGGCCTACGATTACACCTGTGATTCGACACAGCATCTTTGGACCGCACTTCTGCTTAATTGAGCAATTAAACACCCGTGTTCCTACAAAGGCGAAGAGGAAAACCCACAAAACTTCCCAAGCCACATGTGGAGCACTCGACAATAAATAAGTGAGAAGGAGGGAAGACGGCGGCGACTCACTGCTGTGCTCATGTCTTGTTAACAATTAAATTGTCGTTTTAACAAGCTTCACTTGTTGTGGCTGAAATGTTAATTGCCGAACGAACAGTTATAGAAAACGGAGCAATAACTCCGCAGTGCGCCTATTTTTGGTCATTGGTCGCTTGTCTCGCCCATTTATGGGCCCAGATGATGAAGTCATAATTAAGTTTTAAGTGCCAAGTCCAAAATGAGGTGTAATGTCAAATTCCCTTCGAATTTCCTAGTTGGGGAGGTTTTAAAGAAGTTATTTTGCAACTTTTTAATAACTTGGAAGTTGGAAAAAATTGATTTCTACTCCTTCTCAAACATTGCATATGTTAATTTCAAGCTTTCAATATGCATAGGCAAGTAAATTTCCCTACATGGCCAATTTTAGAAAATCAATTAAAAACACATGCTTGACCCATATAGCTAATTTCCCTCACACCTCGCTCAGCGGCATCGAATTAATTGAGAAATTTATGAGACGACGGCTATCAAACAAATTTGCAAATCCAAATATGCAAATTCTGTCGGCGCTTCAAAACGAAAGTCGAGCGGAAAGCCAAGCCAAGTGGAATTTATTGCAAAGCACCGAATCGGACCGAAGCGGACCCAAACTGAAGAAAACGACCGCTTGCTGAGCATTTGTCATGTGGCCGGGCTTTTTCGGTTCCAGATCGGTTTGGTCGCGGATTCGGATTCGGTTTCGGTTCTCGCTTAATATTTCATAAGCCTGTATTCGTTTTGTCCTTTGCATGGGTCTCTGAATGCTGAATGTTTGCCGCTGCTGCTCTTGCCGCTAAAAATTCCTCTGCAATTTCAGTTTTTGTTCAAATACCATGCTGAAAGATTTATCGTCTTGTTGGAAGCTGCATTCTTTGTTCTCCGATTTGTGCCTCTCGTTTTTATTTTTGGTTTTCGGTGTGCCTTAATGAATTGTTTTTTAATTTGATTTGACTAATAAAATACCCCCTTCTTGTGTTGCATCCGTTGCAGGTTCACAGTTCCGGCAGCTTCGAGTTGCGCCTGAAGTACTTCAGCAACGACCACGGGCGGGACAACGAGGGACGCTGCTGCAGCGGGGAGTCGGACGGAGCGACGGGCAAGTGCCTGGGCAGCTGCAAGACGCGGTTTCGCGTCTGCCTGAAGCACTACCAGGCCACCATCGACACCACCTCCCAGTGCACCTACGGGGACGTGGTCACGCCCATTCTCGGCGAGAACTCGGTCAACCTGACCGACTCCCAGCGCTTCCAGAACAAGAGCTTCACGAATCCCATCCAGTTCCCCTTCTCGTTTTCATGGCCGGTAAGTACAGCACTAGATAATATAGATTAAAATAATATAAAATCAATTCAGTTTTAAAAATCATAAAACTGAAACTACACATTTACTGTGATTATAGCAGCTATAAAACTAAGGCCTTGGCCGCACACTTTTCGCTGTCACTGTTCCCGTATGTAAATGGCCTGTGCAGATGGCTTTTATATTTAGATTTGCCCTGCGTCGACGCCAGTCACTCATTCAGTCAGTCAATAAATATTTCCATGTTGTCTTCTTTATACGTTGAGCGTAGTTTTTCGCCAGAAAACTTATTCGTGCGGCATCTTTGCTAATTTGTTTGGGCTTTTTATAGCCCCCGATCGCCGGCGTCTGCTCCCGCGGGAGAACAACTCCCCTGATGCCGCGTTCATTTATTTCCGCCGGGCGTCCTTGTCGAGGGTTGTTGGCTGTGGCGCACACGCCGCACCAAACATCTGTCGACTATTAAAAATGCGCTGAAAACGCGTGCGCGAACCGCACCACGGCGCACCACCGCTATATCACCGTCACCACCATATTCAGCACCACCGCCATTGGTGCGATCCAGTGCGATACGATAATATACTATACTGTACGAACTGGCGAGCGACAATTTCCAGATCGCTGCAACCCACCCTTGGGCTGCCGAAGTTTCCGTTACTTTTTGCCCTACACTTTTCCGGTTTGTCTTCTCTGGAAAAATTATATTCAGTTGGATTTCCCGAAGTCACAGCTTCCATAGAACGAACTCTGAAATGCTTTCTGCTTTCTAACAAACTGTCTTAAAAAGTTCTATATAAAACAGCCAGTAATAATAAAATGTATATTTCGAAATAGAATTCATTTTCAACTTGCTATAGCTTTTGTATCTCGGATGGTGGTGGTTTGAGTTAGGGTTGTTCACTGATCCAGTGAAGTCACCTTTTGCTGATTTACTTTTTAGGACTTTTTTACCCCTGTTATTTTATAAACCCTCCTTAAAGCGCACGTGTGCTCAATAAATTGCTGAAATTTCGAAATACCGCCACTGACGCTAAGTCTTTATTCTGTTCAGCTCGACTGGCCAAGAAAAATATGTACAATATCGCGGTTCAGCTCGGCATGCCGTGCATTTCTTAATTATTATTACGACAGGAGGCTCTGCATGATGATGGGTCCACCCTAGAAACGAAGAAGTTACTCAAGCTTCAAAGTATTTATGCCAGTAGCAATAACTGGAGTTTGTAACGTATTTTTGTGTCAGTGCGCCCGCAGTTTCTAAGGGGTGTTTTCACTTCTCTCCCCATATAGCATAGTATTCCTCTATCTCGATCCCTCACCCTCTTTCCATAGTTTATTTCTCTTTGCGTAGACACTTTACTTCCTAATTGTTGAGCGCTCTGCGCATGTGCAGCGTCACTATTATTATCATTACACACATGTATCTAAAGTGTGCAAAGTCATGGTCCGAAAAAGGGGGAGGAAACTAGGGAAAGGGGTGTGGGGGCGACTATTACCAGCGGGCCAGGTAGCGAAAGATGTTTTGGCACGTGAAATGTGTAAGCTGCATACATTTTTAGCGGTTAAGCTGCGGGCAGGCATAAATAAACAATTAGCGAACTGTGGGCTGGCTAGCATAATTAAGTTAAAACGCACGCGCCAAATTGTTGATCTTCGGTCTAAGTTAAATATAGTGAAAGGGGAAGTCTATCGTTTTGGAGTGTTTTCTATTTTAAGCCTATTGAAGAAGATGCTAGATTTTATTTTGGTAAATCGCTTCTTGTGATCTATTTATCTTTACTGGGGCAAGAACTTCAGTCCTTTGTTTTGCCCTCTAAAATTAGTTTACTGTTTCAATCGCTGCTCCTAGAGCATTCTAGACTTTATTTCGGTCCGTTTCCGCGCACTTTCAACTTCAAAACATTTCTAGGTCAAACTATAAATTTAATTATAGTATGACTCTGTCTGCGGCCGCTGCTGCACCAACTAATTTAATGTTGCACTTAATTAAAACAACGAAAGACGAGCCACGCATGCCTGACGACACGCCAGAAGATATAGCAAGCGATGTTGCATGTAGGGATAGGGGGCTGCCACTCCCCCTTTCCGCCCTTCGCCCGCCCAGCGACTAAAAATAGTCAAGCGATGGCAGGCAGCATTCATGCTCCTCTTGTTCGTATTGAACTTTGCTACTTTTGTCCCCCGTCTGACGGGCGCTGTACTGTCTTGTCTTGTGCCTTGCGTCTTGCGTCTTCGGTCTTCAGTCTTGAGTATTGGGTCTTCGGGCTGTGTCTTCTGAGAGTCAGTCAGTCCCCCTGTGGCTGTTGCTACGTGTCTGGCTACCACTCCTACTCCTGCCGCAATGCACTTCACCCTATCCAGATATCCCTATGCTACATTCTGTATGCTATATGCTGGATATTGACGTTGATATACAGCACCGACGCACGCGATATTCACTAAGCGGCCGCTGATGCATGTTGCCTCATTTATTTTTGGATGTGGCATACGCCAGTGCAGCGAGTGTCTATAGGTACTCGCAATCTATAAGCTATATATGTACATGCCCACTAAGGGAAGTGAAAAAGAGGGATTTTCCTATAGATTCATACACCAAATATTAGCCAGAGCTAAAGAATAGCATCCAACTTGAGATCCCCAAACTAAAGCTACATAAATTGGACTTGTAAAAATTCCCATAATGGGAAACTCCATTCAGACGAGCACGTAGCCACTGTTGAAAACTTTATTTCTCTGCACAATAAAACCAATAAACCATCGCAGCGCTTCATTTCATTTTAGCCATTCGTTTGTTATTACCTTTCCTGCTCATTTCCCATTGTATGTCGCTGGTTAAAGCCGATCATCTATGTCTGATTTGCTTCCTGTCGTGCCCATATAAATTTTACGTTTATTCGCAGCGACAAAAAAAGAAGAGATTCGCGCTGAGCGCAATTTCAATGTCTGACTACGACAAGCACACAAAAACCAAATGGCAATGCAATCGTTATGCAATCAATCGGCAACTGTGGCTTATCAACCAAATGAATTCTACATCTCCGGTTGCCCTAGGCCCACGCAAAATCGAAAGTTGGTCGAAAAATTAGTCATTTACAAGCGAATCGAAACGCGGAGCTCTAAACTCAAGCCAAGAAGAAACACACACCCATGGAAAACCAAGCGCTGCAGCCAGCAGTAGTAGCAGTAGAGACACCTCTGCAAAAGTTTCAATCGGCTGGTTTTCGCCTTGCTTTGGATTCGGATTTGGATTTTGTGTCATCTCTGCCGGTTTTTCCAGCAGCGCTGCATTTGAAATCAAGTGTGAATTGAGGGCGCTGCCTGCCGGTTGCATTCGAAGTTGCATTTTGCCGATTTGCATTTGAAATGCATTCGCATTGCATTAGATTCGGCGGTCTGGAGGGGGGGAGGAGGCATGCGGGGGATCGTGTGGGCGACCAACTTGCCTAGCCGCCTGTCATAATCTCTTTATAATGAGTGCTCACTGTGGGGGCGATGGAGCTCTAGGGAGCTTTCCATTAGCTCGGAATTAGTTATAGTCGATACGATTTGATAAGTGTGGATGGCATTAGTGCCTGTCATTTCCCGTTTAGATTTGAACTTTCTTTAACCATTTCCTTTTCTTCTTTCCGCTTTACAGGGTACCTTCTCGCTGATCGTCGAGGCCTGGCATGATACGAACAACAACAGCGGCAATGCGCGCACCAACAGTAAGTAAAACCTATACATATTCAAAAACAAAAATCTTTCAGGCTGTGAAATTACTTCCTTGAAACATGCGCAAAAGTTATGAGCTCATCATCCTGCTTCCTGTGATCGAAAGCTGTCAAAAAAGCGGCAAGCGATCGCACAGACCCGCAACTTGATACCTTGGCAGGTTCTAGCTTTTGCTGCTCTTCTTCGCTCAGTGTAAGATTTCCGGGGTATTGAGTGGTTTTAAATATCCAACCAACCATCCAGCTAAACACACACTCACACACACACGGTGGATAATCGAGGGCCAGACTTTGTCGCCTTTTGTTGTCTGCCTGTTTTGGAACGGAAGTGTGCTCGAAGTTGAGGTTTGGCCATCCCTCATTTGCCTGAAATGTGCAATTAAGCTCGGGCTCACGAACTAAACGCTGTACTAGTCCAATGCGATTCCGATTGTAACGATCGAGAGAACCGAGATCGTGTGTAATCCATCTTGGAAACAATGCAACATGGATTTCTGTGTAGTAACTGATTGTCTTCCAGCGATAAGAAGGACCACACAAGGATCCAGCTCTAGCCCGCTCACAAATCCTTGACAAAGCCGAACGATTTTTCTTTCTGCAACCCGAAAAGCAGAATTCCTCAGCTCCGATTTTTTTGTGGCTGATTTTCCCACACAATTTGATGAAAGAGCGGAGAAGGAGAAGCTACCTGCTTGGGGCTTAGCTACCTGCACTTTCTTTTGCTTTCGAGATTTATGGAGTTTTCATAGGAATTTCTAGCATGTTGTTCTCTTTCTTTTTGTTTTTTCGTCTCGCCAGGCCCTTTTTTTTCCTTTTCGATTTTTCTATATATAGCTTGGCCTATTCCTTCAAGGAATTTTAATTGTTTTGCTGGGAGCTCCTTAACCGATTTTCACTCGGCATCCCGCTGTGCCGCCTCAACTACAGGCTAATTTCCGAGGCGGTCCCAGGCTAATAGATCTTTATCGGTACACCAGTATCGCCGAGTCCGTCCCCATGGGCACATAGCACATTTCGAACTCCCCAACTCCGCCGGCAATTGCAATTTCAATTTCTGCACACCGAGATTTCCTAGTCTCGCCGCCTGTCAAGGATTAATTTCATTATTTAAAAGTATGCAACTTAGTTTCTTTTCCTCCTTTTTCTTGCGCCGAATGACGATCTCCCGCATACTTGGACTTGCATAGCGAGTTTACGCCGCAGCATTTTGCCAACGAGTTTGGCTCTTTTTTTGTTATATTCATTTAACATAAATTACATAAAGCAGCGGGCGGAGGAGGGGGGTGGTGCAACGCACATGGCGACCTTTTCGCCAGGTTTTCGCCCAGAGCCGGAGGCCAGCTTAAATGGCCAAGAGCCAAAGGAACCGGACCTGCTGGGCAAAGGAATCTGAATCTGAAGTTCGAAGGCTGAGGCACTGCGAGAAAACAGCAAACTTGATACCGAGCATACTAAGAATATTTAATTTATTTCTGGCCTAATAACTTAATGACAAAGGTACTCAAAAGTAATTAGATGCAAAGAAGTGGCATTGTGAATCCATATTGTTTTTAACATCAATATGATGGAACTTTTTGTACCGTGTAAAAGGCTTTGCAAGGTGATTCTCTGGCCTCTTGGCTCTTGATGCGTTCAGAAATCTTTCAACTCATGGTTTTCGAGATTTTCGCCGCACTGTGGCGGCCTCTTCGGCTTCCTCACCTATCCCTACCTACCAATTAATCTCTGCCAATGCCAAAGTTGTTAGTTGCACGTTGTTGTGGCCGCTGCTCTCTGCTCTCCTGGTTCGATGTTGTTAAAATGCTTATCTTTTAATTTTAACTCATTGGATCAAGAAGCGGCAGCCCGGCAACAAGAGCCCAACTTCTCTTTGCGACTTGGCTTCCTTCGATCTTTGCTGTCTGTCCGTCCGTCTGACTGTCTGCCACAAAACTTGTCGTTGTTGTATTCGTTTTTGTTGTCGTCGTGTGTCTTGATAAAATGGTATTTTCGAAAAAATTCCTCAAGTCCAAGTCAGCGATACTTGGGGAGGCGGATGCTGCAAATAAAAAATGGACTGGGTAGGGAGTCAGAGTCAAGTTTGGATTTCTTGTTGCAAATTTGTTGCACACAAATTTCACTCATTTGTTGAGCGCAGCAAATGGGTTGACAAAGCGGTTGCAGAAGGGGCTTAGAAATAAGCAACGTTTGTGCCAAATAGTTTTCCATTTCAGATATTTCTCTAGGTTTTACTTTTTTTGTGCCTAATTATCTTCCATGAGAAAATTCCACTTTTCCGCGATCGTCAGCTAGTTTGTCTTGTCACAGGCCGCTTTTCCACAGATAATTATGAAAATGCAGCTTTGCGTAAATATTTTCACAAAATTCGCCTGCTATATTTTATTGCACGCTTTTTTTTTGCAAACTGGCCAAACTGGCCAGAAATTGTGCGTCTCTTGCCGGCTTGTCTAATAACCTGTCATGCCACAAATCCATGCGCTTTATCGCACTGCCGAAGCTAACGTGTGTGTCGGTGTTGCAAATGTAAATAAAACCACAAAGTACAATTCGACTTTTTTTCTTTGTTTTTTTTTTTTTGCTGGTTTTTTATTTTGTTTTTGGGAATGCTGTTGGCTGGTGCGATTTTTGCATTGAATGCTTTTCCATGTTGTCGGCCCCGTTCGTCGGCAGGTGAAGTACACACAAACACACACGAGTTTTTGGCCAAAAAATGCAATTGCCAACGGCTAAGCCAACAGCTAGTGGCTCGAGCAACGGGCCAAGAATTCTTGTTGCCGCATTTGAGTTGTGCATATTTTTGGTAATTAATTAGTGAGTTTTTGGAGTTGCCGAATTTTTTATTTCATATTTTTATTGGTCAACCAGTTGGGCTGCTTGTCAATGGTTTCGCTCCATATGTGAAAATATATAGCTTTGACAATATGGCTATACATATACATAATTGGGCCACAATTTTTGGTCGGTTGCTCAATAGTCAAAATACTTAATTGAAAAGCGAGACAGTCTCCTTTCCATTATCGCTCTTAGCTTCACTTTCTCTGCTCTAATTTTCCAGGCGCTATTAAAATGGGGGTCTTCTCGGTTTTGCTTTGTTCTAAGACTTTTTAGTTTCGAACAATAAATTCCAGACGGATTAGCGCTGGATTTTCCAACTAAAAACTTGGCTATGGCTTGGCTTAGGATTCAGCTTTAACTTCAGCTTGTCTGCATGCAATTCGAATAGTCATGCACCTGCAATTTACTTTATAGACCATGGCATAATGTGGCTGCACATGTATCTGTATCTGCATCGCTGCCAGAGTATCTGCATCTGTGTAAATGTGCCTGTAGATAGGCGACGCACACAAACGAGTTGCCAGTTGCCTTACCAGCCGCAGCGACAGCCATCCCAAATCCAAAGTCGAGACCGGTCGGCGAACAGCTGAAAAATGCCTCGACGAGCTTGGCTGGCGGTCGGTCTGATGCCTGCTGCCTTCTTTTATTTTTTCTTACTTACTTTTTGTATCTTAGCCATGCCCCGTGTCTGGCTGCCAGTTTGTGTGTGCCTCTCTCATCGCCAAATACCAAGTACTGCACTCCGTGCCCTGGCCAAACTGCATACCTCGGCTTGAGCACTTGACTCTGTGACAAGCAATTGCATTTCGGGTGTTTCAAGTTGCTTCGCTTCGCTTCGCCTTGCCTTGCCTTGCCTTTGCCACGTTTGATTTCGATTTTTGGTTTTTCCATTTCCCATTTGCAGCATTCCAAACAGAGGTTTTTCAATATTTCTGTCTCTGCCCCAAGCGCCATCTCAGCGGATCATCTTTAACCCAATTAATCTTCATTAGTCTATCGCCGGCTCGGCGGCTTGTTCTCACACACTTATCATGGTCCCGATCTAATCGCCGTCTTTTCCACTTGCAGAGCTCCTCATCCAGCGACTCTTGGTGCAGCAGGTACTGGAGGTGTCCTCCGAATGGAAGACGAACAAGTCGGAGTCGCAGTACACGTCGCTGGAGTACGATTTCCGTGTCACCTGCGATCCCAACTACTACGGACCCGGCTGTGCCAAGTTCTGCCGGCCCCGCGACGATTCATTTGGACACTCCACTTGCTCGGAGACGGGCGAAATTATCTGTTTGACCGGATGGCAGGGCGATTACTGTCACATACGTAAGTAGAAAATGGTTTTTAAATACGCAATACTCTGTGTGGGAGGGTGGGGTTGTCTTCAAGAAGAAGGTTGAATAGTAGTAAAGGGTACTTGTTGTAAAATGGGAATATATCTAGAATAGCTAGTTTAGGTTTCAATATATACAATTTTCCGACTAACTAGAGTTCTTTCTCCCCTATGATTATTTCGTGATTGGTTGAAACATTCACAAAGCTTAAGCTCCGCCTTAGACATCCACACGGATCAATAGCCTCCATCGCCATCGGTACTCCACGCATTCTTTACGCCAAAAACACTTGGCCCGCTCTGTTTGTTGTTGCTTCTGCCGATCTCCCAATTCAAGTGGCTCAAAACCTAAGTTTTTGTTTTTTGTTTTTTTTGGCCTGCCAGCTCTCATTATTATTGAAAATCACTTGCTTGTCAAATCAAATGAGATGATTGTACACAATGCCCAAAAATAAAGAAAATCGAATGCTGCTTGCTGCCCCAACGAATTAAAGTATAATTATTTTCGAGTGCGTACCGGCGATGAATTGACAAAAATGAAACTAAAAATTTGAATACTGAAAATGGCCATCGAGTGGCGAGGTAGAAATCAAAGTCAAACAAATAAATTATAAATCAATGAAGTTCGGGAAACGAAAAGCAAAATGCAAGATATTGGGGAAAAGTCATTTGTCATTGGAAGAACAAAACGTCTAACGAACTGCCGAGAGCAGGAATTCGGGCAGCGCTTTGTAGTTGGTTGGTAGTCGATCGTTGTTAGCTACCTTTGCTTTACCAACATTTTAAACTGTGAATCAGAGCAGACACACCATGCCACACCATGCCCCTGATGATGATGATGATGATGATGATGGTGATGGTGGTGATGATGATGAGGAGCAGGGCATACAAAAATCTTCCCACGCCAAGTGCAAGGGCCCAGGTTTTTGGACCAAAAAGGTGTGGTGCCGGTGTATCTGTATCTGTATCTGTATCTGTGTCTGTATCGGTGCTGTATCTGTATCTGTGTCTGCGTAAGGGGTCCACTCGCACAGATACAGATACAGATGACGATCAAGGTTTGAGTTTGAGCTCGGGTTGGTTTGCTTCACCGCCGTCGTCTGCATGCCGAGCATTTCTGAGGACCCGAGAAGAAGGGTCGACCCAAGAACAAACTTCCTTTAGGGCTGTTGTGGCAACGTCTGATTACACCTTAAATGTCGTAGTCTCCTGAAGACGCTTCTTCGCCTCGATTCTTCTCCCTTCTTGTCCCGTTTCTTTCCCTCCTTTGCTTTCCTCTCCTCGTTTTTGTTTTATTTGCTGCCTTTTTTCGGGCCAGATAATTTTTGTGTCCTGCTGCCGGTTTAGCAAGTTGCCAGCGGAAGAGGCAGCTGCTCCTGCTTGCTATATTTTATTTTCAACTTAAATGCGCAGAAATGAGCTTAAATTAAGGCACACACTCGCACACATGTGCGAAAATTATTTTCCAGCAGCAGGAGCAGCAAATAAAGCAGCAAATAAAAAGGCAAAACGTGCAGGCTGCAAAAACAAAACATCCGAAACCGAGTAAATTGGCCCAAAAGGTTATTTCTTCTGGCTCCTCCTTACCCTTCCGTCTTTCTTTGGGCCAAGTGCGTCGTATATGAATGAAGTTAATTTCAAGGAAATGAGCTATTTCGGCTAAAGTTAATGAATGACAGGCAGCTGGCTGGTCGTCGGTCAGTGGGTGCTAAAAAGATGCATCTGCTAGATGTTTTTCAAGAAGAGTTTCGACGAGAA